>NC_048221.1:144427585-144462585 GCF_002007445.2 Ailuropoda melanoleuca
TATATATATGATTTATCTATTTGAAAGAGAGAGAGAGCTGGGGGAAGAGGGAGAGAGAGAATCCCAAGCAGATTCCCCAATGAGCGTGGAGCCTGACTTGGGGCTCGATCTCACGACCCTGAGATCATCACCTGAGCCAAAACCAAAGTCAGACGCTCAACCGACTGAGCCACCCAGGCGCCCCCACGATATATATATTTATATATATCACATATATGTGTGTGTATAGAGAATTATTGATACGGAAATATCCTGAGGAAGTGTTTTGTAAAGAACAAGAAAAGAAATAAGCAAAACACCGTTAGAGTCAATTCTTAAAATACCCGATAAACAACTTCCACATAAACTCCATCTGGTGAATTTAGGATGGTGGGAGGTACATTCGGACTCTGGCTACAACCAGGAAAAGCCCACGGATCACACTGGAACAGCGTACAACGTGCTTGAATTGTATGGAGCTCCATGCGCCTCCTTACACAGGTACACGTGCTTAAACATACACATACGTATGTATTAAACCCTAACACACCGCAGTGAGTCACTTACCGCCAGCCACGCCTGCCCAGAACAGCAGGTCGTCCTCTAGGAGGCAAAAGGCGGCATGGAGACTGGTCTGTTCGGACGTGGTTCTCTTTCTCAGGAGCCGAGATACAGATAATTAACCAGGAATAAATTTTGATGAAGAAATCCTGTGCCCCCTTTAGGCTTAAGCTGGTTTTTATCAACGCACAATAATGTTTCCGTTAAACGGTGTTCTAACGAGCTCTTGCGTAATCGTCTGTGAGCGGAGGAGGGCAAATAACACCGTAAATAACACCGTGTCTTCGCTTCCGTGCTCTTGCCAGAGAGCCCACCCGGCAGCCTTAGCGGTTCCTAATTTCAGCAAATTTCCGCAAAGTAAAAGGTAGACATAAAGGTAGTGATATCTGCATCCCTTGACTGTTTTATGATGATTTCTGTGTCATTTGAGTCAAAAATGTGCAAAAATTTATACAATTATTTAAACCGCACAAACCACATACTTTCGAAGAATAAAGTCATATTTGCCAAAATGCAAGGGGACTCATTAGAAATCCTTTACAATGTGCTTTTCAACCACACAGGGCCTGCAGCTCGCCCGTGGATCTCTTAAAATGCAGCCCCGCGCCCTGTGCTCTCTCAGGACTTGATGTGTGTCTTATGCTCTTCTGTAAACTGCCGAACGTTCCAGTGTTCACGCCTGTCCCTAAGGGAGTCAGCGCCCCACGGGTCACATCCCTATTTCTGTGGAGTCACACGGCCCGGCCTCCTGAGTTTCTGGCCGGCTGTGTCTGCTCACAGCAGCACCGCATTCCTCACCCGCACTGGCCACTGGTCGGGGTCCACAGAGCAGTTTCGGTAGCGAGGGCTGGGATGCCCCCGTTGGAAAACTGGTAGCTACTCGGGCTCCCAGCTGCCGGCCCTTCCAGTCCTCTCCTGGACCAGGACGTGGCTGTGCGCTTGCTGAACTCCTGCGGTCTCTGGGGCCGCCCCGCCTGCCTTCCATCCTAACCCTCCCTGCCTTAGTCCGACCTCCTGCTGTTACAGAGTCCGACCTCGCCTTGGCCAGGAGCTTTGGGGAATACTTATCACCCTGTGTCTGTATCAGTCCCAACATCTGTCTACAGTTCCTGAGGCTTTTCCAGCCCTATCCCCTCTCCTGAGTCATTCTGTTCTGTTAGACACACATGCACACACACACCACACATGCATGTACATGTGTGCACTCACGAACACACACCACAAACATGCATGCACTCATGAACACAGCACAGATGCATGCATGCATACATGAACACACCAAAACACACGTGTGCATGTACGAACTCATGTGTGCACACCACAAACACACATGTATGCATGCACACATGAACACACAGGCATGCATGCCACGAGCACACACTCATGTATGCACACATGAACACACACACACACACTGGGAAGTTATAAGGAGTCAGCTGCCATGCATGTCACCAAGAAGGAGGACTGCACCACACCTGTCTGTAGCTGTCTGCTATGATCCCCACCTGTTTCCTTACGAAGACGGTGTGTGTATGATGGCACACCATCTCACCACCTTAGTACAAAGATGATCTTTCTTTTTTTTATTTATTTTTTATTTTTTATTTTTTTGCTATTTTATTTTTATTTTTATTTATTTTTTTAATAATATTTTTTATTATATTATATTAGTCACCATACAGTACATCCCCGGATTCCGATGCAAAGTTCGATGATTCATTAGTTGCGTATAACACCCAGTGCACCATGCAATATGTGCCCTCCTTACTATCCATTTCAAAAAGTATACAAATGGCCCATTAGCAGTAGGAGTGAGGTACGTGAAAATACAAAATAAAATAAATCAGTGAGAAGGCTATGAAATTATGACAAGAAAAGAGAAGGTTTTGATGTATCTAGAACACATTTTTTCTCTCATTTAGGGAATTTTTTACCACTCTGAAGAGAACAGAGAGTAAGTTAATACTCTTATATCATCTACTTAGAAAAAATTCAACAGCAGGGGCACCTGGGTGGCACAGCGGTTAAGCGTCTGCCTTTGGCTCAGGGCGTGATCCCGGCGTTATGGGATCGAGCCCCACATCAGGCTCTTCTGCTATGAGCCTGCTTCTTCCTCTCCCACTCCCCCTGCTTGTGTTCCCTCTCTCGCTGGCTGTCTTTATCTCTGTCAAATAAATAAAATCTTTAAAAAAAAAAAAAAGAAAAAAAAATTCAACAGCAAATGTGAACATGTTTTAACGTGTTTTCTTCCGATTTTCTTTTTCAAAGAACCAAGAAGGCCCCACTGGTATAGCTTGCAACCCCCAATGACACCCTGACACCCCACCCAGATCGTCCCCGTGCCTTGAGGGGGGACAGCACCCATCCTACAAAGTGTTTTCTGCCCTGGCCACACATGACAGAGACAGTGTGTGCACTCAGGCCGACATAAATTGTGTGCACTTGTATCCCTCTCAGCTCTCGATGGCCGCCGGTCTGAGTTTCCGAGACTTAACGCACGCTGCACACGGCCTCAGACGACTCCTTTCCCGCTCTTGTGTAACGTGTGACGGCGTAGAGCTCAGCGTTCTCACCTGCGTCCTTGCTGATGGACACATAGGATGTCCCCGTGTTTCACCTCACAAACCACGCCTCCACGCACATCTGTGGCCTGGTCTCTTTGTGCATTGATAGGAGAATTCCCTTGGGGTGGGGTAGTTGGGTCATGGGTTACATACATGCCAGACTTTTCTAGATGTGGACACACCGCTTTCTTCCATCTCTGCCCACTGCTCTCCTGCCCTCAAAACAGGAAAGTCCTGTGCTGGGACTCTAGACTTGTCACAGGTCAGGGTCGTGTAAGGTTGTTGTCGCAGGTCAGGGTCATGTAGGGTTGTTGTCACAGGTCAGGGTCATGTAGGGTTGTCAGGGCTGTGCCAGGCCCTAGTTGCTTCTACCGTCTTGGGTCGTTTTCCCTGTGGAATCCCCCGTAACACATGCCTCTGGCTGCCCTTTCTCACCTGTAACTGGTCGTTTTTCACCCAATAGACCGTCTTGATGAGGAGCCTTGTCACCATCTCTCAGAGGCCAGGGGTCACATTTTCCTATCCTGAGAAAGGGGTTATGTATTCCCTGGGTTTCTGTTCTCAGGTTCTTCCGGGCTGTGCCCAGACCGTCGTATTTAATCAGGATTTTAATGCATGGCCGCAGACCGAGTTACGGATTCTGTGTAAACGAGTTATGGCTTCTGCAGCGTTTCTGTCAGCAGGACGTCGCCTGTGACCCAGCTCACAACTTTTGTCCAAAACTTGTATCCCTTAGGCCAAGGCAGCAGAATTTTCTGTAAAGGTCTGAATGTAGATACTTAGACTGTGAGCCATTGGTGTCTGTGACGAAAGCAGCCACGGATAACACACACAGGTCATAAACGAGTGAGTCTCCGTCCATGTCTGGACGTGGCCCACGGCCCTTGCTCGCTGGTGCGTTGTCCACACGTAACCCAAGGAGTCTGTTTTGAGAAGCGTGCTGTACTAGGATGGCACGAAGAAATGCCTGCGTAAATACAAACCACGTCACCCAGCCATCTCTTTCAGGAAAATAAATCCGGGGAACAAGGTTAGGGCTGACCTCTTGGTTAATTTAAAAAAAGATTTTGATGAATAGTCTCTCCATTTTCTCTCGAGCTGTGAGCCACTAAGCTGATGGCTTGCCCCCTCCCTCCCGCCCGGCTCTGTGTGCGAGATTCGCCGCACACCTGACGCGGCCTTCCTTTCCACCCGCCTGCAGGGACAGGAGCGCGTGGGTCTGGGCGGGTCTCCCGCGGAGGCTGTGCTGACACTGGGCTGGGTTTCGGCTGTTCTTTTAGCAGCCGTGCGTGACGCACAGGCCCCCAAGGCGGGCACGTTTCAAGGTCGTGAACAGACCCGTCCCTTTGCTCTGGCCCAGTTCACCAGGAATGTTAAACCGCATCGTTGCCACATCCTGACAGGATGGCAGCCAGTCACCCCCCAAGGTGAAAGCCTGTGCGGAGCGCGGCCCGTCTGCGTTATTGCCCAACACCTTCGCAGAGCCGCGGCCGGGAAGCCTCCCAGGCTTGCAGGCATTTTGTTAAAAGAAACACATTGTGGAGCTCCAAGAAGTCATTTTTTTCCCTAAATGCTGGTTTACGGTAGAGGTATTCGTGACCTCAAGTGAGAGGATTTCAACTTAATTCCTCTTTGAAAGTGGAACTCTGTGCTGAAAAGGTAACATGATACGAAATGATATGGGTTTGGCTTTGAATACCAGCTCTGCCTCCACACGCCCTGTGGCCTCAGGCAAGGACGAACCCTCTCTTGACCCCAGTTCCCAAATTCCTGTCCTTCCCTCCCCGGGAGCCAGCTCACCCCTGTGGACGCACGAGGAAGCACAGTGAGAAGGGCACATGCCCCGGAGCAGCCACTCTGCCCTCCGGAGACCCGGAGCCCGGCCTCTTCTGCCCTGAGGGTCTGGGAGAAATCCTGAAAGCACCTGTCCCCCTCCTGCTGGGGTCATTCCCTCCAGAAGGAACAGAAAACACGCTCAGTGAGCCTCCTGCCTTCCCAGACTCTTCCTGTGTTCAGCCCAAGGCCTTCCTGCCTCAAGGGCCCTCTGGCCCTGGGGTTCTGCACCAGCTCAGGGGAGTGAGCCCAGCACCCCGAGATCTTCCTCCTCGTCGCCCCTCCTGGCCTGTTACTCTGCCACCAGGGCCCCGGTCACCCCTGTCACGGTGCCCCTCTCCCTCTGGCCGTAGCCCAACCTCACGGTGCACACACAGGAGCCCCAAATCTCCACAATCCCCGGGTCCTGGGCCCAGCACCTGCACCCCTCAGAGTCTCCCTTCTGTCTCCAACAACGGCCAAACAAGTCACCTTCTGGGACAACACCATCACCCTCCTCAGGATGGTCCGCTGACCTTTCACCCACCCCCTCCCCTGCGGGATTGAGTACTCTCAGTCTTCCTTTGTGCATAGCTCCTGCTGTCACCCGTCTCCACACGGCCCCCACGCCTCCACACACACTGCCCCATCCTCATCACGCCTTTTTCAGCTCCATGACATTCACTCCAGCGGAGCCTCATCTGTCTGGAAGCAGGGGCTCTGCACCCATGCCCGGAAGGTCTCCTCGGAAGTGGCTCCCCTCCCGAGCTGCACCTGCTGCTTGGTGCTGGAAGCCTGCGAGGTGACTTCCCTGCGGCTGCATGCCTCACAGCTGCGCCGGGATCTGTGGCTGTGCTGCCTCCTGCCCGCTGCGCTCCCGCCACCTGTCCCAGGCAGGCAGACGCTGCCAGCGGCCAAGACATGGGCTTCCCTGCACCGTTGGCAGGTCTGGGCTCTACCACCTGACTGCAGGAGTAGTAACAGTACCTCCCTCCCTGGGGCCTCGAGGAGACTGAGCTAGCTTCCTCACCTGAAACAGAGTGTGTTCGAGGAGCCTGAGCTGCCACTGTCTCCTCTGGCCACAGTCCCCGTGCTCCCCGTGCTCCTGGGCGGACATCCCCCACGATCTTCAGGCCACTTCCCGAGCATCACCCTTCCCCATCTCCCCACTCGGAGTCTGCCGAGCCTTCGTTGGCCTGGCGTCCTCCATCCGGGGAGAATCGCCCCCTGCTGCCCGGGAGGGTCTGTCCACCTGAGTCTCGTTTCCGTGTGTGTCATCTGCGTTCTGCTCCCTCTGTGTCCCTTCTCTGCATTTTGCTCCACTCCCCAGCCCATGGCTTCTCCATAAGCTGCACGACCGACCTGAGAAAAAGGAGAGAATGTCACCAACCCTGGGTCTTTCAGTGGCCATTTCTCATAGAATATTTCAGAGCGAAACAGTACAAACTTTTACTAACTACTCTTAGCCGGTCCCATTCTACCGGGGCATCAAAATTTCCACAGAAAGCTAACTTCTCTCTGAGGCATATTGAATAATTAAAAATTGAAATATTTAAAGTAGCTGAACTCAGAGAGTGGATTGGTGAGTACCATGCGCTGGCAGGGGATGGGGGTATAATTAGAATGAGTGCAGCATGGTGACTGTAGTTTGTAAGACTGTAGCATGTGCTCGAAAGTATACTAAGTACTCATAATCTTCATCACGATGGCAGGTGTTCTCACTGCAGTTATGCGAGGTGATGGATGCATTGTGGCGACCACTGCCCAAGTGTCCACCTACGGTACCCTTCGAACTTACACAATGTTACACCCCAGTTATAGCTAAGGAAGCTGGGAAAAAACAAATGTCCAGCTATAAATGCATGCATGGGCTTCAAGTGACAGTGCACAGAGGTGTGCGATCAATCAGACCTTCTGAAGACTCCGGAAGTCTACAAACTTGGGCTGTAATGAGAAGAAAGTAGACTGACAAAGAGCTATAAGCAGGTTGAAAAGACAACTCCTGATGGAAGTGGACAGTGTTCAGATAAGAGAGATGTTATCTGAACTCCTTGCTGGGGTGAAGGGAAAAAGAACAGAGCTCTTCACGGAAAAACTGGCTCTTAGTTAGAATGGCAAAAATAGACAAGGCAAAAAACAACAATTGCTGGAGAGGATGTGGAGAAAGGGGATCCCTCCTACATTGTTGGTGGGAATGCAAGTTGGTACAGCCACTCTGGAAAACAGTGTGGAGTTCCCTTAAAAAGTTAAACATTGAGCTACCCTGTGATCCAGCCATTGCACTACTGGGTGTTTACCCCAAAGATACAGACGTAGTAAAGAGAAGGGCCATATGCACCCCAATGTTCATAGCTGCATTGTCCACAATAGCCAAATCATGGAAGGAGCCGAGATGCCCTTCAACAGATGACTGGATTAAGAAGCTGTGGTCCATATATACAATGGAATATTACTCAGCTATCAGAAAGAACGAATTCTCAACATTTGCTGCAACATGGACGGCACTGGAGGAGATAATGCTAAGTGAAATAAGTCAAGCAGAGAAAGACAATTATCATATGATTTCTCTCATCTATGGAACATAAGAACTAGGAAGATCAGTAGGGGAAGAAAGGGATAAAGAAAGGGGGGGTAATCAGAAGGGGGAATGAAGCATGAGAGACTATGGACTCTGAGAAACAAACTGAGGGCTTCAGAGGGGAAGGGGGTGGGGGAATGGGATAGGCTGGTGGTGGGTAGTAAGGAAGGCACGTATTGCATGGTGCACTGGGCGTTATACGCAACTAATGAATCATCGAACTTTACATCGGAAACCAGGGATGTACTGTACGGTGACTAACATAATATAATAAAAAAACATTAAAAAATAATAATAATTAAAAAAGAAAAGAAAAACTGGCTCTTGAGATAGAAAGTGAAAGCAAAGCAGAATCAAGAGTCAGGGAAGAATGAATGATCTCAGAAAAGACGGAGGCGTTTCGTGTTAGCGACTGGATAGAATTACATGAACCTATGAAGGAAGAGAAGCTTAGACGCGTCCGTAGGACTCGCACGTGTCTTAGAAAGGATGGTGGGACAGAGCGGAGAGGTCTGGGTGGAAACTGCCTATTTTCTGTTGGATAGAAGTCTCCCCGAGCGGGAAGGACCACGTGCATTGCCATCTCAGCCTCCCGGGAAAAGGCATTGCAGGGTCTTTGTGGGGCATCCTGGACCCTTCAGTGTGAGCCTGACATATACACAGGCAGGGCCGCTCTAGATTCACAATCCAAATCTCACGAAAATCCACCCAGCTGTTTCCATCTGTTTTTAGAGTTTGTGAAAGAGATTCCATTTTATGGACATGTGCATAGAGGACAGCAAGCCTGTATTGAAACTAGAGTGGGGTGAGAAAGTTCCAGAGGTGGGGGTCAGGAGGGACTCACCCCCTCCTCGCCTGTAACTCAGTGGGACACACACCTGCTTGTTTGTCTTCCAGTGTCTAAGTCTGCGGGCTGTTGGCACTTGGCCAGCTGTGGGCAATCCTCAAACCCTGGTCTGGGTCCTTCTTTCAGGGCTGTGTTTTTCGGGGTCTCAATTCAGGTAATGCTGGTATATTTGCAGCACAGTATTAGTTTTAAAGTTGGTCTAAAAATACAGTTACCCTCTTTACGAAGTGTTTTGTGGCCGGTGGGGATTAGCCACTTAACCAGGCAGCTCACCAAGTGCAGAGCCGGGGGACAGTCCCGGTGGGGACAGAACGACAGGTGGGTCTCAACTCTTCACTGCAGGACACACCAAGGTTATGGTCCGTGAGTGCTCAGAAACATTTCGGCTTTGATCAAAATACTTTTTCCTAAAGCAAGTACGAGGGCCTAATAATTTAAGAGGGTTTTTATTAAGAAGTCCGTAGTACAAGAAGTTGGTTATACTTAACGACTACTGCAATTATTTCAAAATTTATGCCTCATTCACAGAAACTGCCCATCAGTGGGGCTTGCGGTCCTCCGGGGAGAAGTCACCAAGGTGGGGGCAGGGTGCGCCCGCTGCGCAAACCTCTCCACGCCTCGTCCAGATGAAGTATTCCCTGCAAGTGCGCCTGGCGACCGGCATGTGGATTTTCACGAAGAAACACAAAAATGTTTGAAAACTGCAAGATTTTGCATCTACTCACAGCCCATGCCCACATAACCCAAAGTACCCATGGTATCCGCTTGATTCAGCAGGCTCAGCCGAAGCAAAGCAACTTGAGACAGGCTCCTGACGCGGGAAGCCCCAGCTCGGGGCCGCTATTCAGAGCCCGGTGCTGGAGCTCCCGAGTGGAGGACCCACGCTCCGCGGAGCAGCACACCCGGGCGAGGCCCAGCTGCACGGAAGCGGTGCGCGCTGCTCATCTCGCTCCCGGACGCCGAGACCGCGCAGACCCGGCCGGGGGAACGCCGAAGCCGAAGCCGAAGCCGAAGCCGAAGCCGAAGCCGAAGCCGAAGCCGAAGCCGAAGCCGAAGCGGGCAGCCGCTGCTCCGCGCCCTGGCCTCCCCGCGCTCGTCTCGCGCTGAGAGTGAGGACACCAGCGTGGCCCCTCAGAAACCCTTCAATCCGGATAACTAGATGACCGCTTCAACATTTATTTTCTTAATTTCCTGAAAGTTTTTTTAGAATCTGGTAACACTTCATACATAAAGAAAAAATACTGTCTGGTTTTTAAAACCCAGTTTGGAATATGACAAGTGGAGTATTCGGAGAGGACAGGTGCACTGCGCACAGCGCGGCCGGGCCGGGAGGTGCGGTCGGTGGACGGCAGGAGTCGGACCATGGGCCTCACCTCCTTGTATTGCACACTTAAAATATGTGCGATTTTTATTTAAAAATATGTAAGTACCAGGCAGAGACAGCAAATTTTGGGTTCCCCTCCAGCTCTGGCCTCCAGGGGATTAGACTGCGGCCACCGCACCACAGAGAGTGATCTCTTATCCAGGCCCGGATGTGAACAGCACCTTCATCTGGAAACACCCTCCCAGACATACCCAGACACACTGACACATAAAACTAACCATCACAGTGGACACGTAAGTTAGTACTTCTAGCCCAAATCAACAATGATTCCTTCTTGAAATTTGCTGGAGATCGCTGCTCACCGTCCTGTGTGCTCCCACCTGGCTGATGCTTCTCCAGCCACGGAAGCAGGACTCAGTGGCCTCCACGGGAGGGATCCCCAGGGCTGGGGGGTTGGGACCGCCAGCCCTCCCACCCCAGCCTCCTGGTCTGATGCCGGCGGTGCACAAGACGGCTTCCCAGGTCGGCAGAGACCCTATTATGGTGCACTACCTTCCTAACCACAGTGCTGGGGTGGGGATCTTGGGTTATCCACATGGAGGGGCTTTTCCTCCCACAATGGACTTGATTGACAAGGTCATCCTCCTACTGGGGAGACAGGAATCTGGATCGCCAGGTCAGCAAACGTGCCTGACACTATCCCATGGGTTACCCAGGACTCTTACAGGGTTCTGTCACATAATGCACATTTATTCCATTTGTAATGAATTAAAATGCAGTTCTTTGTCATTGAAGCATTTTATATATTTAAGTATTTTTTAAATAAATACGATATTTATTTAAAAATAAGCATTTTAGTAAATATTTAATAAATAAATAGTATTTATTTAATGAAAACTAAATGTCATTATTTTTGTCTTTCTTTGTGTCTCTACCAGAGATAAGCTTACGTGTAGACACATGGGAGGGATTGTACAGAAAAAAATGAGTCTACCCTCCTACCCTATTTATTATTATTAGGCTCAAAAATCATATGCCTCGATTCTAAAATGTTTCTATATGTTTGGCAATATTAAGATTAACAAATGTTTAGGGGAAAAACCTATAATTTAGTAAATATACCTGAAGATGGTTAAGGTCTTTAGGATAATGCAACTATTTAGAAAATTATAGTGTCTACACAAATAAATTATTTATTGCAAAGCAAATTCAGTGATGAGTCAAACCATTTAAGATATATCTTTCTGGGGGAACTGGGTGGCTCAGTTGGTTAAGCGACTGACTCTTGGTCTTGATCTCAGGGTCCTGGGATTGAGCCCCACATGAGGCTCTGTGCTCAGCAGGGAGTCTGCTCATGGAGTCTGTCTGTCTGTCTCTCTCTCTCCCCCTCTGCCCCTCCCCCTGCTCATTCACTCTCTCTCAAATAAATAAATAAATAAATCTTTTAAAATATATTTTTCAAAAGTTGGTAAGTGGCTAGGCTAACACTAAGAAACACTTTGAAGTCTGAATGTGGAAATGCTCGTTGCAGGGGAAAAGCACAATGGCTGACTCTGGGTGTCTAGTAGGTGTGGAGAGCTCGGCCATTGCCATTCCTGTCCTCACAACAAGAGAATAGCTACTCAGATTGAACATCTGTTTAGATTCATCAAAGAACTGAGGTCATAGGACAAACAACACCCTGAAAATGAGACCCAAGGAGGAAGACACAGAGCACGCCAGCACACAAGAGCAGAGGCTGCTGAGACAGCCGATGAAGGGTAATTGAGTAGTTGCTGGAGACAGTGTAGACAAGCTTGAGAGACTGATAAAACCCCTTTGGGGCCCTCCACTGGAAGGCCCATGACTGTGGTGAGTTTTACCTTCGGGAACTCCCCTAGGTTCTCAGAGCAAAGATTAGACAGACTTTTCCTTCCAGCTTGCGGTAGTGGGAGGGCAAAAGGAGCCATTCTGACATATGCCCAGAGCACTCTGTCCTTCTTACAGGGCTGGCCTTCCAGGGAAACGGCTTCACCAGAGCCTGACCAGTTGGGCTTTATCAGAGCCTGCCACCCCAGGGAAAGGAAAATACCCAACTCAGTGGGTTCTGGACGTCCCATGTTCCTTTGTGGGGAGAAAGCAAGAGGACCAGAAGCCAGGACAGAGTCTGACTACAGGACTGAGGCTGGTTACAGGACCAGGGAGCACTGCACCCCAGCAGCTCCTGGCATCGGCTGGGCCACAGTGTCACACCAGATGGAGCTGCATGTCTGAGAGACCAGCCCCAGAGCAAGAGGGAAACAAAAGCAAGAACAAGAGGGAATATTAGCCTCTGACACCACAGCCACAGCAAACAATACACATAGCTGGGTTCCTTGTCAGATAAACAAAACCTCACACTAAACACCTGTTGACCTCAGTCACTTGAATCCAGCACATCATGTCTGACTTCCAACAGAAAAGTACAAGGCATGCCATAAGGCAAAAACACAGTCTGAAGACACAAAGCAAGTATCGGAACCAGACTCAGATATGACACAGATTTCAGAATTATCTGACCATGAATTTAAAACAATTATAATTAACATGCCAACAACTCTAACAGAGAAAGTAGCAACATGTGGGAAAATATGGGTAATGTAAGCAGAGAAATGGAAACTCTAAGAGAGATTTTTAAAAAGGCTAGAAATAAAGACATTGTAACAGAATTGAAGAATGTGTTTAATGGGCTCATCAGCAGACTGAACATGGCCAATCAAAGAACCAGTGAGCTTGAAGATATGTCAAGAGAAAAATAAAGAAAAAAGAGAACAGAATGTCCAAGAACTATCAGATAATTATAAAAGAAAAGAAAGAAAAAAACAGAAAAAAATATTTGAAGTAATAATGTCTGGCTGAGATTATCCAAAATTGGTGGCAGACACCAAACCACAGGTCCAGGAAGCTCAGAAAACACCAAAGAGGATAAATACCATAAAATATGTACCTAGCATATCGCATTCAAACCAAAGATACAGAGGAAATCTTGAAAGAAGCCAGAGTGGGGAAAAAACCTACCTTGCTTAGAGGGGACAAATAAGAATGATATTAGACTTCTATTCACAAACCACACAAGCAAGAAGAGAATGGAATGAGATTTTTAACATGTTGAAAGAAAGTATTGTCAGCCTAGAATTCTGTATTGAGCAAAATTATCTTTCAAAAGTGAGAAACAAAGACTTTACCAAACAAAAATTGATTTTGGCCAGTAGATCTGCCCTGTGAAAGTGTTACAAGAAGTTCTGAAGGGAGAAGGGAAAGTATATAAGCCTGAACTTGGATTTACATAAAGAAAGGAAGACTGTACGAGAGGGAATACACAAAAGGAACTGTAGGGCAGGGAACCCACTCTGCACGATGGTGCGATAATGGATACGTGGCACTATGCACTTGTCAAAACACACAAACTGTACCACACAGTGAACCCTAACATAAGCTACAGACATGAGTCATAAAAATGTGTCAGTAACGACCCATCAGCTGTAACAAGTGTGCCGCACTAATGGGTGATGGTCCTGGGGAAGAGCTCTGGTAGGGAATGAGGGGGGAATAAGGGAGTTCATTACTCTCTGCTCAGTTTTTCTGTAAATACAAAAGTGCTTTAAAATTAAAGTCTATTAAAAAAACTAAATGGCAACAAATAAAGGGCATCTCAATTGTCCCCCAAACAAATTCATATCAGATTTATCCACAGCAGTTACCGTCCCAGACAATACTAATGCGTCTTCAGGAGGAGTAGCTCATATTCGAGCATGATTTTGCCTGCTACCACTCTTCACACATGTGTGTACTCCTGTGCTCTTGTCTGCACGTAGACATGCATGTGTGTGTTTGATGCAGGCTCAGGATCTTGGGGAAAAGCGAATTGTGCGATATCTTGGAGTGATCTCTCTGGAGGATAAAGAAAGAAGGAGAGGGCTGATTTTGTTATGACAATGAGAAAACCTTCATTTTTTCCTGTTGAATTGCATTTGCATGTCCCTGCTGTAAGGGAGCTAGCCAAGGGGGTCTGGTTAAACATTTGGTGATTATTAGACTTTAGAAGCTAAATTACAAATCTGGCCTCATCACTCGTTGAGATGACAGATGGGGCTCAGACACATGCATCCTTGCTACCCACATTGTACTACGACTACTCTTTTTAATTTTATAAACTTCAGAAATTATTTTTAAGAGCATAAAGCATGAGTGCATTCACTCACCCACACTGCTTCGTCTCTAACTTGGGGTCATGGACGGTTGAGGACAAATGATCTCTCTCACAGGAAGGAGGAAGGTCTGGGCTGGGGTCCCTTCAGACTACAAGTTGCACCCCAAAGTGTAGGGCAGAACTTGAAGCACTGCACACCCTCTGTTCTTGCAAACCGCTGATGGGCATTTCGAGGACATGCCTAGAAGCTTCCTGCCCATAGCAGAAAAATTAGCATGGGGGCTCTAGCCCAGAGAAATCTCACAGGCTCACAGAGCAGAGTAGGGCTTTTCCAATTAAGATGCAAGAAAGACAGTGGGAGCCTCAGACCTCAGATCCACCCTCTCTGTTGCCAGAGATTCAACTCTGCTACGGGGTCACATGGACAACAGCTTTCTGCAGATGGAAACTTGCTCTCTCTCTCTCTCTCTTCTTCTCTCCCTCTCTTTCCCTTCTTTCTCTCTTTCTCTTTCTTTCTTTCTTTCTTTCTTTCTTTCTTTCTTCTTTCTTTCTTTCTTCTTTCTTTCTTTCATTCTTCCTTCCTTCCTTCCTTTCTTTTCCTTCCTTCCTTCCTTCCTTCCTTCCTTCCTTCCTTCCTTCCTTCCTTCCCTCCTTCCTTCCTTCCTTCCTTTCTTTTCCTTCCTTCCTTCCTTCCTTCCTTCCTTCCTTCCTTCCTTCCTTCCTTCCTCTTCCCCTCTCCCTCCCCCCACTCTTTCTTTCTTCATTGTTCTGAGTGTACGTTTACAAGATTTCTCTGACAACTAGAGCTGCCCATCATGAAATGGACCCTCTTGTTCTGCGGTCTTCCGATATGGGCTGCATAGCACTCTGCCAGGTAATGTGGGTGATCAAGTTTCCGGTTCAGGGGACCTGGGGGGGAGACACAGAAGGGGAATTTTGACAAGATCCCAGGTGATCCTCAGGCAGCTGGGTGGAGAGTCCTACTTTGCGAAAACTTTCCGGCAGCATCCAGACACTGTATCTAAGTTCCAGTGATGGTGTTAGGGAGACCACCCGTCCCGTCCCTCCTAATGATGAGATTCTAGGGCTCAGGGATCGGAATTCTTCCCCAGAAAGAATAATCTGCTATGTATGCACCAAGTAGACAGGAGCCAGAACTGCCCTTTCTCTGCCTCTGCACCAAACACAGCAAGTTCTCAGCACTATTATTAGGTCTTGTCCAGACTTCTCACAACTGCTAGACCATCACCTGGACTCTTTGCCGCCATGAACTAGCAAAAGTATCAGATAAAAAACTTAAATCCAATTGACAAAATGAAGACTTAGCAGTTACTCTTTTCCCTCACCATGGATCATAGACTATTAAACAATAAAACACAGGATCGCAGCACTTAGCTTAAAGTGGGGAAAATTAACAATTCATTCTGCAGTGCTTAGAATCTTTTTCAGATGGAACATCATTACAATTTATAAAATACATTAAGGGAGACGGAGTAGAATTCCATGCTGTCTGAAGAGAAGACGGTAGAGCTCACCCTGGGCCACAGGAGGAGATGTGACCAGGGCCTGGGCCTGTCCCCGGTACACTCCATTTCCTTTGGAGCAAGTGCTCATCTCCCGTTATTGTCCGTGGGAGTAGCACAGACGGGAAGCAGGCTCTTCCACCCGCCTTCTCTGCCCCCCCTGCAGAAACAGTCTTGCATGACATACTAAGACAGCTTATTTTTGACACGGAATAGTCCGTCAGTTCTGGCTGTGCACGTATGCTTATGTGTCGGCACCCTTCCCGGGAGAGCTAACCCAGTGGGCTTACTTTGAACGTGGACATTTGAAACCATCACTGTGCGTGAGTCCCGCTGTCAGCACACCCCAGGCTGCCGGTCTGACCTGCCTGACCTCACCACAGATTCTTCTGCAAGGACGCTGCCTCCAGGGTCCAGTGAGAAACACCATGCGGTTCTGCCCTGGCCCCCGGAGCTCCAGCTGGGCAGCTGCCTTGCTTGCAGGGTTAGCCTTGCCCCCGGGATAGTGCCAGCCCCAGGACACTGAAGATCGGAGGTGCCTGAGCCTCACGGCCTTCAAACTGCATCTTGATTCTAAGGCACTGGAAACAGTTCCTTCTCCCGGCAGGTGGAGTCGGCGAGCGTGGAGGGTCTGCCATCCGTCCGGGCAGAACTGGGCTCAACGGCTAACTTATCACCACATGATACTTTCCAAAGTATCACGTGAATCGTTAGTCTTGTGAGAGCCGACACAGGAGAGTGAGACTAGCATTCGACAAGACACGCAAGGAACAGAGAAAAATGTGCGTAGAACAGGGACGGCGAAGCAAACAGGAAAGGTAGGATTTGATCTTCCTGGACAAAATGCGGTAAAGCTTAGGGAAGATCACTGTGATCTTTTTTGCCATTAAAATAAAAGCAAACACGACCTCCTCCTGGCACTTCCTCCGCTCATCCAGTGGTCTGAGCTATAAACGTGCGTGCTGCTCCAAATGGCTGTGGCGACACTCCTTCTGCAGAGAGTCACTGAGGACCTGGGGTACGCCAGGCACTGACCAAGGTTGCCCAGCTCAAAGCTCTGACCTTCTGTGTGAGACGGTGACAGGCCAGAGCTGGGACACCTGGGGACATGCCGTGAGGACGGCACATCACACTAGCTACTGTGATGACGTGTTGCAGGGTGTCTAATCCTGGGGTTTTCCTCATTTATTTCTTTTTGCAAATATATAGTGTAACTTTCATTCTCTGAAATCAGCCATTGCAAGGATTTAATTTCAAAAGTTGCTTCAGAGTTATTTCTATGTGTTTTCCAGCATAGAAATTGTGGGAAAGCATACAACTATCTTTAGAATGTTGTATAAAACAGCATCAAATTACAGCTGTGGCCCCTACCACTGATACCTCGAGATGATGCCATACAGGGTGATGCTACCGTGGGTATAAAGAAGATTATCGTTGAGTTTAAAAATTGCTTTATATTTGCCCATATCAGATGACCTTCTCTTCTCAAATGGACCATACAAACGTCCTTTCCACAGAGGGAGGGCTGAGAGGAAATCTCATGCCTCAACATCCAGGTCTTTATTTAACTCCCTGTGTATTTAGAGGACCCTCCCTTTGCAAAGTTCCCCTGAAAAGGCCAGGAGTGCAAGTGTAAGGGTCACTGCCTTGCCCAGGAGACCAGACTGGCTGGGCATAGCTCAGCGTCACACAGAATCTGAGCTCGTTAGCAAGGTGCAAACTGCCATCACACTTCAAATTAGGTTAACATGATTTTCGGTTGGTGATATTTTAGGTCACTTCATGGAAAATGTGGCATTTTAAACCAAAAATAAATTGAAAGATTTAGAGCTGAAAAAGGTATTGAAATTAGCATTCTGGGTGTAGCATGAATAGAGCACTTAGGACAAAATCATGCCTGGATTGCAGTGGCATTCTGTGCATTTTTCACGTGGATCTTGAGAAGAAGTCAATGCATTATAAGTGCTTGCAAATATCTAATAGGAGACATTAGCTTAGGAAGTTGACTCTGCCAGGACCTACAGCGGCTCCAAAAAGTCACCCTGACCAGAACTTTGTCCTAAAGGCCAAGGTTTTCTATGCAGGACAGTTGCCTTTGGAACAAAGGATAAAATAGCATTCGTTCAGAAAAGGAAACAATATTTCCAGGAGACTCATGACAGGCATGTGAATGTGGAGGAGGTTGAAAGAGGGAGAGATTGAAATGTTAACTCGATGTCATGACCACCAGGCCAGGCACGTGATGATGACAGCAGCCACAGAGGGTCACAGAAAGTAAGCAGGTGCGGAAGCGTGAAGCCTGAGGGCAGGGCTCACCATCACACATCCAGTATCTAGCCCAGGGGCAAGAAAAAGGTGGTGTCCAATATGCTTGCTGGGTAATTCAATGGATGCCTAAATTGCTTTATTTGATGAGTCAGTAACTGCAAACTGTCATAGGGCATTGACATTTTGGCAAAACACTTACGTTGCAGTTGTGTCTCATCGCCTGTGTCGAAGTGCCCTGAAAATCCAATTAATGTGCCCAGATGAGGATTCAAGCAAAAGGGGTAGAGGGGAGGGGAGAGGGAAGGGGAGTGGAGGCAGGGAGAGGGGAGGGGGAGGGAAAGAGGGGCGAGCCAACTATTTGAGCTGGGTAGTTCTATCTTCCATTCCAATCAATCAATTTGTTTTCTGAAGTGAACAGAAGAGAGAAGAACAATAGAGTATACATAAAAGGCAAGAATCAAGCATATGAAACAAATTGTAGAGAACTACGAAAACCATTCCTGGAAGTAAGACTCGGCCAACTTGCGGGTCACGGAATTTGTGGCGGAAAGGCGCCGGACGCTGAGGAGAGTCTGGGACATTGTTCGGGAAGTTGCTACATAGTGTCTTCCCAGCCTCCAAGAGCTCGTCTCAGAGGTGTTCGGTATATACTTTATAGCCTGTCCGCTGTCTTCCAGGTCTCATTTTTGGTTTAGTTGCTTCTTACAAGACGTACGTTCAGCCACTGCTCCTAGTTCACGAATCCTGTTCTCCCGATGTAAGGGAGCAAAGACGCTGTGTCCCCCCGGCCCGTGAGAGGGGATTCCGGGGCTCATGCATCGCCGTGGAGCTGAAATCTTCTGGAAGCGCTGTTTCCTGAGCAGCGTTTATTAGCGCGTTAGTCACAGTGCGGACAAGCAAGGGCTGTGCCTCTCGCATGCTGTTGACTAAAGAGAACCAGCACGAGGTCACACGCTCCGTGTGGGCTGCAGTGTGCTTGCGACGAGCAAAGAGGTCTTAGTCCGTTTGGGAAAAAGCAATTTTTCCCTGTTCTGAAGAACAAACCACCGGCAAGAAGGTCTAACACTCTGGTGAACCGCCTGTATGCGGACTGAAGTCCTCTGAAGCTGATGTGACCCACAGAGTATCATTTGTATCCCAGCCTGTGCGTGTGCTCGAGTATTGGGGGAGAACACATAGTCATTTGGACACTCGTTACTAAAAACCAGATTTAAATTATCTGTCATTAGATTAAAATATAATTCAGAGAAATTGTCTGAAAACTCCCTAATATGCAAATGATTTTTGGAGGGGTCTAGTGTGATACCAATGTCTTCGTTCTCACCCAAAGTGTCCCTTGCGGAGTCCCCTTCTCCTGTGATGCCCTGAGGGTCCCCAGCTGGTGTCTGGCCGCAGGAGGGGGTCTCGCCCGGGGGGAGGGGGGGGTGCTGCGCCCTCAGGGCTTCCGGTGCTGTTGCTCCAGGCTCCCGCGGCTCTGACCTTCTGTCCTGTTACGCCATCAACTTCTCCTCACCCAAAATCTGCCCCGAAAAACACGTGGTACTGGAAGCAACTGCCAAGGCATTTAAACAAATACGTGGAACAACGCCGACCAGGAAGGTTTCCCACTACGAGTTCAATCACTAGAAGACATAATAAAAGCAAAGCCTATTTTTTACCTTATTTTCCTCTTTCTCAAACTGGGCATTAGCACCGACATCCAAACATCTGGTTTTAACTTCTGTCATTTTTTCCCCAACTCATTTTCTGTTGAAAGTATAGTAAACCAAATACTTTCGGAGAAGAAAAAAAAAATTAAGCCTGACCAATGGAAGTTATTTGAAAACTAATTGGCTATTTAGATGAATTTCGCTAAGGACACGGTGATTTCCTTACACCATTTTGAAGACATGTCCAAAGCACAGAGAAAGAAGAATAAATTCTGTGTTTTTGCTGATGAGAACTGGAGTAACAGAAAGGCGAGTGAGCGTTCTGCCAGTGCGGGTGGTTCTTTACCTATTGTGCTTAACCTCTACATAACTCTCAGAGCAAGGAATCATAAATGAGAACCCACGAGACGCCAGCTAGACCCTTTCCACTTCTCTGAGGGCCTGAGCCCTAGTACCCCACAGACAGTTCCCACATCCCGCACACCCGTGCATGCACAGACGCACACGCTCACAGACACGCTGCGCACAGAGATGTCCACACCTGTGAACTCGTGGTTGCTCCCAGGGTGGAGCTGGCCAGACACAGACTGTGGACTGCAGACCCCGGGTGCTCTGGGGACGTGCACAAGGGTCTCACGTGGACCACAGACGCCGAGCCGCGGCCACTCTGTCGGCCTTACTACGAAAGCAGCAGAGAGAATTTGCATTGTCAGCCCCTGGATATTGCCCCCGAGGATGACCCACCCACCCTGGCCCTTCCAGCCGGTCCAAACCTGTGACTTCTAGGATTCCAGAAGAGCAGGCTTTGGAATGCCGCTGTAACAACAATGTTCCATCAGGAAACACTCTCTTCATCAGCGTCTGAGGGCAGGGAGGAGGGTCTCCAAAGTACCGGGGGACTAGGCCACCCATGCACTGAGGGCAGCGTGTCCAGGGGAGACACAAAATGTGCTGTGACCTTAGGAACGTGGTTAATCATCAGATTAGTTCTTTCTACAAACAAGGCCTCAATCCTATCACCGGGACCACTGGCGGACTCTGGCAAGGGAACAATGTATTTTAATTACTTAAAAGTATCTGAAGAGCTGGACTCCTGAGTGGGCCCCTTGCCCAATTTCAGCTTGAATTTCAGAATGTGGGTGTTTGTAATTTATGACATATGCTCCATGTTTCATGCACCATTAACAGATCGGAATCATTTCTATTTCCTTGGCTTGGTTATTTAGTATCAGACTATGGACAAAGGAGGAATGTTTTTGGGAAACAGGAGACTCTATGAATTTCTCAAGCCCTTTGAGATGGAGGGACTCGCATCACCTGGTGAGAGCAGAAAACGCCCAGGTCTGGAAAACGGGAATGGCCTTCTGCCTCGGGACCACTCCCCGTTTGAACAGGTCAGACAATTATGAGGCAGTCACTGTTCATTGTGGCCAGAGGGCGTTATTCCAGTTTCAGTTTTTGCTCCATCAAAACACGCTGCAGAGAGGCCCAGTGATCCTGGCTGGCTGTCCCGTGTGTCAGCGTGCGTCAGCCTGGGGTAGGTCTGCCAGGGTCCCAGGGGCACTGCGATTCTCTCCCTTACACTCTAAACATGCCTTTTCTGTTGAAAGTATAGGAAAGATCTGTAAGAAAGTAGAGACCTTGCTCACACAGGTTGTAAGTTCTTGAGTTTGAACCTTGCTCTGACCACCCCCACAGTTCCCGACCCAGAACAGGGATAAAACATGGAAGATGTGTTTGGTGCGTGCCGGGGTGTGCTGTGCTCACACACGGGGTGCTTGTAGACCAGGGTGTTTCCCACCGTGCCCTTTGGAGGACTGTGTATCAGACTTGAGAAGGGAGGCTGTTTGGGCTCGGGTAGCGGTGGGGGCATGGGCAGCCCCTCTCCAGATGCAGCAGGCCTGCTGGGAAGCTGGTCACTCTCTGGCCAGCAGTCCTGGCGAGTTATTTAAGCTCTCTGTGGCCGAGTCTCCAGCTGTGAAGGGGAAGTAATACTACGACCCTCAGGGTGGAGGGGCTGAGGGGAGGGGACACGTGGGTCTTTGTGAGCACGGGATGGAGGCAAGGCTGTGAAGCCCGAGCCCATGAGGTCCCCCCAGTGTTGCCTACTTTAAATACAGTTGCCAGCGTGTCAGGCCCAAGCCAAGCCACAGGTGGTCAGCCCGACAAGTCAGCGACCAAAAGAAGGAGGACAGAGGACTGGCAGGGGCCACTGCGATCCTGAAACAAGACCCAGACAGAGGACACAGAGGGCCATCACAGGCGGAGACGAGAGGAGGCTGCGTGGGGAGGCGGCCCTCGGTCAGAGCCTCACCAAACCAACCAGCTCACACAGAAGAGCCAGGCGAGGGCCGTTTTATCAGAGGGAACAGTGTGAACGACACCTTGGGGCAGAGAAATGTGGAGGAACAGATAGCAATCTGATTTTTCGGTTGTTTCCCTGTCCAGCTGGAGGGGCAGTTTGTACCGAGCGTGTGAGGGTGCCGTCACCTGCCACACCCTCTCCGCGCTCGGGCTGCTCTGTGGTTGGGCCCTCCTGAGCCACCCTAGTCTATACGTCATCCCAAGTCAGCGCATCACCCAGAGTCCACGTAGGACCTGCGCGGGCCGGGGAGTGAGTGCTGACGCTGGGACGTTGTCCCCTTACTTCACATCAATGAGCCTTTGTTTCTTTAATGATGTCGTTAATACCCACCGTAGGGCTGTTGTTCACTCACACTCACACCCACGCGCACACAGCTGCCCTTCAGGAAACATCAGGCCATTTCCTCCTCTTTCTTCTCTGAACACATAGTAGGTAAAAATAACACGATGATGAGCTAATTAGCAGAAAACGAAGATTTAGCCGAATCATCTATGGCAAATCTCTACACATTCATAATTTGAACAGCTGCTGCTTGTCCTGTAAGAATTGTGCTCTAAACTCGTGCCAACACACCTGGCTCGGGAAGAATACGCTGGGGGTCAGCCTTGGCCTGACACCTCTCTCCCACAGCTGCACCGGGCGCTCAGCTCTCCCTTCTCACGGACGGCATGCCAACATCCTGAAATTGTTACCGAAGGACGGACCACCAGGCAAACAGACCTGGGAGCTTTCCTTTCGTGCAGTTGTCAAGTTGATCCATTTCTGGACCCAAGTCCTCAGGCGGACGGCAGGCCTCATTGGTCAGAGGGTCTGCCTCACGGAACTGCTTAAAGCCAATTCCCGTGGCCACCGACAATTCACCAGGGCACTGAGGTCACCCCGGAGTCGAGGGTGGCATGCGAAGGCTTTGCTGAGCAAATGAGCTGGCAACCTGCTCATTTCACAGAGCGGCCATCCTCTGGACCTACCAAGACTCTGGGCATTTGGTGCCCAGATGTTTGGCTCTTTTTCTATTTTCAAGAAAAAAACAACAACAACAAGAAAGCCTCTCTGAGGAACGTCCAGACTTGTTAAAGAAAAAGATGAGCAGTTTTCTTAGCAAGTTCATCATTAAAAAGCTTTGTGAAGCAGCCATATGTCCACAGAATGGAGCTGAGCCCCAAGCTGCCCTCTCCGGAGGCCACAGCAACAGAGCTGGAGGGAATAGCAGTCCCGAACACAAGGCCAGGTTCCCATCGAAACCAGGGACTGAACAGCTCGTCTCTCATGGTGGCTCATAACTCATGAATAATACCGTGGCTCTGAGTTTGAATCTTCCTGCCAAATCTTTGCTTATTTTGTGTCCTCAGACAAACTTACTGACAACTCATTTTTGGACCTGCTTACTTATGCAATGCCAGCACGGGTGCCGGTGGGAATGGAGGGCTCCCCCAAGAAAGCACGGTGACCCTCCAACCAAGGACGGTGAGGGTACAGGTGAAAAGATGCGATTACTCTGTGAGAATGTCAAACTGTATAAAGCAAAGTTAGTGACAAAACCCCAAAACACCAGCAAAGTGGGTCTTCCCTTATCAAACATGCATTCGAACAGGCCACCTTGGGAACACCGATGTTGTGGTCCTTGTCACCTCTTATAATTACTGCTTACTAGATTCCCTACCCCATTAAAAAAGATGCGTTCTTCCTATTAAAAATCAAAAGTCCTGGAGTCACTGAATAGTTGTTAAATACTAAAGTTTCTGTTTCAGGAAACCTCTGGCCCTGTACCTGTCCTCCGTCTCCTTTCTGAATGTAACTTGAGGGCCACCTGTCCTGCAGTCTTGCCTCAATCCCACAACAGTGATTTACCAGGCATCCATTAATTCATTAGCTCGAGAAATATTGATCGAGTAGCCGTTCTGCACTGTGCACTCTTCTTTAAGAACTAGAAATACCTAAATGAACAAAGAGAAAACTCCCTGCCCTCCTTAAAGAAGACAAACAAAAACATGATAAATGGGTGAAAACGTGTGAGTGCTAAACAGCATAAGCGATCACGCTGATTATAAATCAGGAAAGTGAGTAGAAAATGTGGAGGAGTGGCAATTTAGGCAGATTGATTAGGATGGAAAGACTGTGGGAGTAGACAGGGTCGGGAGTGTGACCTGAGAGATGGCGGGGGGAGGGGGAGACGTGGCGATGTCCAAGGTCAGTGTCGGCCTGTGCATGGAGGTGGGTGGTCGGGTGAGTTCCATTCCATGAGAGGTTGGGCTGGGGGCCTGACTTTGCAGCCCTCAGTGCTCAGGGGGACCAAGAAGGCCATGGGACATGAAGCCAGAGAATGGAGAAACAAGAGGGTCTTAGGCCTAGCCTGGGGCATGCTGACCCCAAGAGGTGGCATTGTGGAGGGTGAGAGTAGGAGGAAGTGGGAACAGCCAGTGAGGAGGGAGCAGGTCCAGGATGGTTGGTCCTGAAGAGCAAGTGACAGAATTGCTCAAACAGGACAGATTGGCACACTGGGTCCAATGCCGTCGATGTGTACAGTGAAACAGGGATTAAAACTTCTCCTTTGGATGTGGTACCACTAGGTCCTTTGTGGAAGTGAGGGGCAGTTCTGGGAGTATGGAGGCCCAAGTGGACAGGAGAAGGAGAGAGAAGAGGGGAGAGGTGGAAACAGAGCGGACAGATCATTCTCCAGGGTAGTTTTGCTCAAAGGAAAGCAGAGCACGGGGGAGTCGTTGGAGTGGTATGTGTAATCAAAAGTTTATTTTAAAGACAAGGAAAACTAGTAAGTTTATGGATGGGGATTATCCAATACTGAGCAAAAATAATGGTTCAGGAAATAGAAAGGGTGCTGGGTGGAGGAATGTGCTTGAGTAGATGGAAATGGGTGAATTCTCTGCACCCGGGACCAGGAAGAACTTGCCTTGCATGTGGGTGAGAGCTCACCCACTGCACAGAGTGGGGGCGGGTGGAGGGCAAGGCTACTGAGTGACCAGGGCAGCTTTGTTTCTTCAGTGGAGGTGTGGTCATTGGTCCGGCATGGAGAGGGAGAGGAGCTCCTGCAGCTCTGGGGAGAGAAGAGAAGGTCCTCTGGAGGGCCAGAAACAATACTCATCTCCATCGGGGGCACATATGGTTACAAAGCAGGCCCCTGAGACGTTTGCCCAAGAATCTGAAGGTTGGTCAAGCCTGGGATGGTTTCTCTCCATCTGTGTTCAGGGTCCCGAGAACAGGCAGAAAGTGAAGATTTAAATCTAACCTGGGGAGCCTTAGCCAAGCAAATCTGTGTGAGGAAGTGGGCTGAAAGAGCTAAGAAGGGCACAGATGATACCCCGCAACATGTGAGCTGAATGACGCAGGGGCAGTGACTGAGACAGGGGGAGCAGAGGAAGGTTAATGCCGGAGAGTCCAAGTCTGGAGGAATGTGCTGGGGTTGGAGGCACTTTTTCCCGTATTTCTTTGTCCTTCCATCTCTCAACCTGGAGTAGAACAAAAGGTCTTGGAGTATTCTGTCGCCTCCTTTGAGATTCGCTTCAGACCACCTTCCCATGATCACTTTCAAACATTCAGTTGCCATATCTCCACTGGATGTTACAGTACTTCGTTGTCACAATTTTTCCTGGGTAATATTTTCATCCCTTGCTTTTTCTGCATTAAAACCCTCATATACTGCATATTTAACCAATTTGAACATCTGCTACGTTTCATTTATCTAAAACATGATCATTGCTCTAGGGTTTCTTGAAACCCAGAAATGAAATATCAGCATTTTAAATTCTACTAACCAAGATAAAAATTCCCTGCTCTGAGAAAGAGGGAGAAGGAGACAGGAGAGGCGAGGGAGGAGGCTCAGAACAGAAGAGAAAGACGCCAGAATGTTAACTCATCCAACTATCACATGAACAACAAGTTTCATTCATCCAGTTAATTGAAAACACAACTGCTGTCAGGGATCAATTATCACTACATGTTACTTTACTTAATATATATTTATTTTTACAAAGCAATGTCTTGACTCAAGGAACACAAAATTTAACCAACTTAATGTTCCAGAGAAAATCTTATTATACCAACACTGGATGATAGTCAGGCATAGAAAAGCTAATTATAAGACAAATCACCTAGGAAGTAACCCCTGTACTGCCCATCTGATTTTTTTTCATTAAAAAAACTTGTAAATTAAGGACCTACTACATGTCAAATATTTGCCAGGTGAAGGGGATATAAGCCAGATGCTATTCATGCCCTCAAAAAGTGCAATAAATTTCTAGTATAAATATTTTATTAATGTCCAGTCATTGCAAATTTAGCCCAAACAATGAATGTGCTTGTTACTCAGGTAAACAGTGGGGTCTTATTGCCAGATTCAAACGGAATATATCTCATTTATGACTTAAGCTCTCGTAGACTTCTCCACTCATGTTCCCTTTTCTTTTCTAAGAGTGACACTACAAGTGGGGTGCATTTTCGTTCAACTTCTCTGGCCATTCCTCCTCTGACCTCATGTTAGTTTCTTCTCTTTCTATGCTTTCAGTGCCACTATTCAGACAGGATTCATCTATTGTTTTCTGTGCTTCACCTTCTATAATTGCCCCTGGCTGACTCATCTTCTGATGAATAATATTATTAAATTCCACCTCTGAGGCCTCTCCCAAGTCCTGGTGTTCGGCACCAGTTATGATTTCACTCAGTCATCAACATTTTCACCATCACATCACCATTTCCATCATCACCATCATATCAACACCATCGCACCATACCACTGTCATCATCACCATCATCATTGCCACCATCATCACTATCACCACCACCACCACCACCACCACCACCATCATCATCACCACCATCACCATCATCACCATCATCACTATCACCACCACCACCACCACCACCATCATCATCACCACCATCACCATCATCACCATCATCACTATCACAATCACCACCACCACCACCACCATCACCACCATCACCATCATCGTCTGCATCACCATCAATATCAATATCACATCAACATCATCATCATTAACCATCACCACCATCACCATCATCACCATCATCACTATCACAATCACCACCATCACCATCATCATCACCATCACCATCAAAATCAATATCACACCCACATCATCATCATCATCGCCATTAACCATCATCACATCATCATTATCACCATTATCATCACCATCATCACCATCTACCACCACCACCACCATCATCACATCATCACCAGCACCACCAGCACCATCAATGTCGATATCAATAACACATCAGCATCATCACATATCATCACTGTTACCATCACCATCATCATCATCACCACCATCACCACCACCATCAATATCACATCACCACCATCATCATCACTATCACCATCAATGTCAATATCAATATCATACCAACTTATCACTAACATTTGTAAAGTAGTTTAAGTGTTTTAAGTCATGTTTGTATACATTACCTCATTTTATCCCCCTAAAAATTCTGTGAGGTAGATACAATTTTCATTTGACTCTTTCAATCAGTAAATGTTTATTTTAAATGCTCTAGGACAGGAATGAGAGATATTATATGACACCAGCCCTGGGTTACAGACAGAATTCAGTCTAGTTGGAGAGATAAGCACATATGTAGTTAACTTATAATAGAATGAAATAAGTACAAAGAGATTTACAAAATGTAACAGGACCACAGAGAAGGTGAGTCTAACAGAGTTTGGTAGCAGGCTATAAAATGAGTCCTCTGGAGCTAAGCTCCAAATATAAGTAGGAACTGCTCAGGTGTGCAGGGTACAGAGAAGGGAATAAAAGACATTCTATACAGACAGCACAGCATGAACCAAGGCACAGGAATGAAAGGCATCAAGGAGAAGAAGGCAATTATAAGTGGTCTGAAGTGCATGGAACATAATTTGCAAGGTGTGGAATGGACAGGTAAGCATCAGGAACTTTAGAAAAGTCTGCATGACCATGCCAAGAAGCTAAAGTTGCTCTCAGGTGAGGGGGAACCTGCCAGTTTTCAGCAAATGCTTGCTATGGTCTTATTTGTGTTACAGGCAATGTGTCTGGTAACTGAGCAGAGGTTGAATTTTACAGGCACAAACCCCAAAGTGTGGAACTCAGCAGATGCTGTTGGAATCAGGGAAGAGATGATAAGAACCATCTGGCATTGATATTGGAGACAGCAGGGAAGGGGCATTACTGAAGCACATGTAGGAAGTGAAGGAGCAAGGGTCTGTGAAGTGCATCTCAGGAGATGCACTGAGGGTAGACAGGAGGTAAAGGATGAGTGCCATGCTCTTGTCTGAATGAGTGTAGGGTGGTGCTGTCACAGAATGTGGAGGAGTGGGGAGCAGTGGAGGAAAGCTGTGGTTCACTTCATGCTGGGTGCAGAGTGCCATGGGCGTCCTAAAGAGGACACACCTGAGCTGGGATGGCAGCCCTCTGAGTGTGGGTGGTGACTGGAACCAAGGGTGCTGGTGAGAGAAGCCAGAAGACGCTGGACAAAATCACAGAATTAGGTCGTCAGAAGTGAAGTCAGAAATGAACATCATGAGATCAAACCAGAAGTGGAGATCAGCATAAAGGTATCAAAACAGTCATTCCAGTGAAAGAAATGGTATGGCAAAGGTGTCTTGTTAAGAGAATCCAAGGAATATTTGGGAAATAATAAGAAAATTTAGTTTGGTGGAGTAAAGCTGTATTAGAAAGTGTTATAAAGTAAAATATAAAATATAAAGAATAAGTATGATTGGACTTGAATATGCTTTATGTCAGTGAATATTGATTGACTATCTACTAAATGTTCACCAACATTGAATAAATTACTTAATGAGTAAATGAATGCTAGTTCTGATTAGCTTAGTTACTGCACAACACTATTTAAATGATAGCATTAGCTCATGGAATAATCTGAGCTCCAATGTAATCTATTGGAATATTACTTGAATGTTAGAAAGAACTTATTGTCTCTTTTCTGGCAAAATAAGTAAAATCCCTAACAACTGCAAAGTCAAAAGAGCATTCCCTTTCAGGTTTTTGATTTCCAGTCATAGAGCCTTATGTTGATTTCCCCTAATGAGTGTTAGTCTCAGGCCACTGGGGACAGTCACGTCCATCATCTCCCAAATGAACTTCCACGTCACCCAATTCCTGCCACCTCCTGGTTCTTCAGAACACAAGGGAGCCACTGAACTCCTTGGCAGTCACCACTCAACTCCCTTCCTTTACAAACCCATACACACTCGTCGTCATCATTGTCATCATCACCACCACCATCTTTTCTTTGTCACCTGGTAATAAAATTATAGAGGTCAGACGTCCTGAGTTTCTTTTCTGTGAAAGACTCAAGGTTAGCCACCACCTGTGTTCTCCAATGCTTACCCTCTTTGGTGTCTCCTTAGGGTCCACTGGGCATGATGGGTCAGTGTAGACTTTTGAATACTTAGCTTACACTAACTCTTGGGATTCCCTATGAATCCAGAGGTGTTGATGCCATTTACAGGAGAAAATATTTTTGAGCACTGTACATGCCTGCCTTTGTTCTATGTTAATGGGTGGGAATCATGACACAGGGATCATCATACATCATGATTTTAAAGTCATGTAAATCTCCCCAGTACTCTCCATGGTGGCCATGGCTTTCCCTCTTAAGTGGGAAGGAACCTGATGCAAAGACTGCGTCATTAGTTTGTACCCAGAGTCACAGGTCGTGGGAGAAGAGGCTGCAATTCAGGCACCGGTATCTGATTCCCAAGCTCATCCTCCTTCCGTAGCACCTGCTGCCCAGGGGTTCTCTGTCTGTAATAATTAGTACCGTATAAAGCGGATAGCCATGCAACAACAACATAAGAACCATATAGGAATGTTGTGCCTCAAGAATAGGAAAGGCTTTGCAGTGCAAAAGTATTGGAGGTGAGCTTTGGAAGGATTGGTGGGGGATGGGCCGCGGGTGGTGGTGTTAGGAGAATAGAGTGGAGAGAGGACCTGGGACCAGAATGAGGGACAAGTCTTAAAAATCTTCTAAGTCATGTCATGTGCGACAAGAGACGTAGGCCAGTTTGGTTAGACTGAACCATAACTTGAAAGGTGAATGGAACCAAATTGTACCACACCTTCAATCCACCAAATTCCCAACATCCCCTCTTTCACTGAGTCTCTGCTTGATTTTACCTCCCAAGTGCTTGGCATTCTCCTGCTTATTTTCTGTCTCCCCACACTAGAAATTAAACAACATGGTGATGGGTGGTAAGGAGGGCACGTATTGCATGGTGCACTGGGTGTTATACGCAACTAAAGAATCATCGAACTTTAAATCAGAAACCAGGGATGTACTGTGTGGTGACTAACATAATATAATAAAAAAAAACATTAAAATAAATTAAAAAAAAAGAAATTAAACAACATGAAGACAGATCATTGTGTCTGCTTAGCATTCAGAACGATGCCTGACCGTAGAGACTCAATGAATGTTTCATGGATAAATGATTTTGAACTGTAGGAAAGGAGACATCACAAGGATATTTTGGAACAGGAACAGCATAGGAAGCTGCGTGCTCTAAGTTAGCAGATCGAAGGGGTGGCAGCAGTGGGGAGGGCACCCACAGGTAGAAGCAAGAGCGTCCAGAGAGGATCCAATGACCACGAACTTGAGAAACAGTCCTCACTTGGCCTGAATCTGAGCCAGAATCACGTTCCCTGCTTTTGGTCTATTCACAGGCTGGCCAAGAGAGTACTTTGAGAACTTGCAGATGTGTGTACTGAACCATTTTGATGAACTTTGGATTTTGATGGATAACAAGAGAACAGAGTCAGGCAATATTTTTCTGTTTCTCCGTAAAGGCAGTTTCTGGATCAAGGATACAGTGCTAGAAGGACGGCTCGCAGGTTGTAGTGGGGACTGAGCTCCAGGTACTGAGACTCAGCCCGAGTGCACTGAGAACGTTAGGCTATGCTCGGAATCTAGTCCTCTGTCTACCTTAACCAGGCTGGTATTCTGAGAAAGCCGCTTAGCTGATCACTAGTGTTAGCATCTGTCTTACAGGATGTTCTTGAATATAAGATGCATTTTAAAGGTAAATATCTGTTGTTTAAGTTGCCCTGTCATTACTGCCATACAACAAAACTGCATGGACCTGTGTGTACATTTGCACAGATGGGCTTATGGTCTTACAGGGCAGGGAAGGATACAGATGTGGCAACTGTACAGAGGTAGATAGACAAAGATGGAGATGTTCCCTCCAGGATTCTGAGAGTGTTTTCTCAAGAAAGGCATGGAGTAGTGGTCGATATTCAGACTCTGAGACTCATGGTAGTTGGGGTCCTTTGGTCAGAGCAGTCACGCCTCGGCTTCAGTGTCCTTGAGCATGAACTGCAGATGATGGCAGGACCTACATCATGGTTTTGTTTCGTTGGGGATTAAACCAGTGAGCATCTGTGAATGTGCATACGACACTCCCTGGCCCATAGTAAGTGCCTGAACAAGCCAATGCTGCAACAGCCCCCAACTGCAGAGGCTTAAAGCCAGAGGTGTGTTTCTGTCTCATAACAGTTCAGTGTGGGTGCTCAACATTCAGACTTCACAAGATGATTCAGAATCTCATGGTTCCAGTCTATCCTAACCTAACCATCTTTCTCCAGATTTCTGCAGATTGCCAGCATAAAGGGCAGAGGGCAGACCTTGAGGACTCATCCTTTCTTCTCAACATTTTGACCTGGAACTGACGGATATCACTCAGCTCGTGTCATTGGTGAGCCCAGTCTCATGGCCCCGCCTCAATGCAAAGAGAGGCTGAGCAGTGTCCTTGTCTGGGCGGCCACATCACAGAAACACCACAGCTCTGCAAGGCCAGCCCTCTGTTGGCCCCAGCACTGCACAAAGAGCAGCAATGACTGTTTCCATTATGTCATTTTGAAAAAGGTGAAGAAGTGTGAGTTACATTTTAGGGCATTAGCGTGACCTCATAACTGAAGGACAATATTCAAAGAACTTGCTTTGACTTAATTAATGGAATTACAGACTAATCATCCCCAAAAGGGAAAAAAAGTTATTTGTAAGGTCATGACATACTTCACATCTCAATGCAAAATGTCTTGTGTTTTCATTACTGAACGAAAATGTTTAGAAGATGCCTCTAAAAATGTAATACATAGTCCCTTGTCCTGGGTATGCATTACATCTGTTTTTTAGTGTCTTGAATGAGAAGATGATGTGTGAATCTAGCTTGGAAGTGACAGAAATTTAAGCAAAATAAAGAGTATTCTAAGTGACAGAACTGAGCCTGCCTGCAGGACCTCAGCCACTTGGCATGACACAATGGAATTACCAAGTGACAGTTAGTATGGGTCCGTGGAAGGTCCACCACTTGGTTTCCAAAAACTGCAATTGAAGAAGTACAGAAGATGCTCCATCCAGCTTCACAGAGGTATTTATGATGAATATTTAAGAATTGTATTCAACTAGAATTCAATGTAAGTTAGTACTGTAATTCAGCTGTCCAAAAGGCAATATGCTTTAGCCCTCGCCAACACAAGCACAGAGTTCAGAGGAGAAAATGTAATGTCTTCAATATATTTTCCATGGTCCCAACTCAGAGTTTTCTACTCAGCAGGACTTGCATGAAGCTGACAAAAGACATGACAAGAGGGGCACCTGGGTGGCACAGCGGTTAAGCGTCTGCCTTCGGCTCAGGGCGTGATCCTGGCGTTATGGGATCGAGCCCCACATCAGGCTCTTCCGCTATGAGCCTGCTTCTTCCTCTCCCACTCCCCCTGCTTGTGTCCCCTCTCTCGCTGGCTGTCTCTATCTCTGTCAAATAAATAAATAAAATCTTTAAAAAAAAAAAAGACATGACAAGAAATCTGAGGGAAGGGCCACGTGGTAAAGCTGGTGGCTCCATGGAGAAGAAGCCATAGTGGAACTTGTATCTTCTCAAACTGTGAAGTATGTGCTGTAAAATGGGCTCATTCTGCATGGAACTGATAAGAAATATTAACACGAATAGGTAAAGATATTCAAAATCACAATAATGAATTTATTGACCAATTCTAAAGAGAAAAGATTTTAGTGTTACCTACATTATTTGAGACTTCGTTTTAAACACCATCTCTTCTACTCTTGCTGGTCTTGATATAGACCCTGATGATATTTTATTTATGTTGGTTACATCATCATAATTCTGAGAGATCCTCATTAGAATTAAAATAATCATAGACAAAAATAGTATATCCAGACAAGCTGACATGTGTCAGAGCTTCAGTTCATGGCTTCCCACTTTCTGTGTTACTATTTATCACTAGTTAATGTCCAAATATTAGGTTTTGTAACCACAGATAGGTCAAGAAGTTCTGGTCAATTCCTTTTAGGAGTGTCATCACCACTGTGGTATTAATATTATTATTGTTATCATTAATAGGACTTCTTACATGTAGCCTATTTCTATGACATATTCTCAAGCTCCTAAAATTTTGTTCCTTAAAGCTTCTCGGGAAGACAGATTCATCTCCATAACACTGAGTGCAATTCCTTGTTTATCTCACAGAAAACTCATATTTTAAACACACAATGGGTCTTTGAAGGTAGGAATTGCCTTGCTGAATCCTAAATGTGAACCCATAGAACATAGCATTGTGGTCTTGGTGTGCTGCACCAGGGCTGGTCCCACACACTGCTCACCTGCCCTCACCAGGTACTCACCTGCCCTCCCCCCCAGGTGCTCATCGACCCACCCCCTGGGTGTGCAACCTCCAGGACCAGCTCCACAGGTTTACTTCCTCATGAGGCTCCATGTGTAGGTCCATTCAACCTGCAAATCTCTCTTCTTGTCCACAAGTGAAGAGAAACACAGAGCAGGAAGGACTTTCCTCGCTGCACCTCTTGGCTTACTCTGACACGTTGACTAGGTGGCTGCTGGAGTCTGTTCATGAATGTCCACACATCTTTATGACCGCCCAAGTGGCACAATGATTTGTATGAAAAAAAGTCAAGTTACACAAACTTCGAGTAAATATACTTTCTCCACCATGCATTTGAAGAGTGTGTCTAGGCTCTTGCAATTTAATCTAAGTCCATGTGAGACAGACTCTAGAAAGAATCTATCACTGGCAGAAGCTGGCCTTGACTCACAGGAAGAAGAATTTGCTTAGCGACCTGGTGTAGACCACCACACCAACTCCTACTATGTCGGGGAAACCACATTCCTTCTTCAAAGATCTTTAAAATTATTCCACTACACCTGCAATATGGGTAGAAGGTATGAAACTGTTTTTCTGGCCTCACAGAACCTTGTAAAAATCAAAATGATAGGCACACACGCACCATGTGCTGATTCACAAGCCAAGCTCCTGCTCAGCGTGGAGCTGCTGCCCACACGTGGAACCTGGGAAGGTCCTACTGCAGGTTTCCATAAGTGACCCCATCACATGTAAGATGGCTCCTATGAGTCAACTATCCCAATAGTGGCAAAGTGCTCATTTCTGTCACTTGAAGATCATGAAAACCTTGGGAGTCGAGTAATAATGTTGTATTAACCCCTATTTCATTTGGATGAAAGGAGTTTCCTCGGGGGAGGGTCCACAGAACAGTGGCCACCACTCACTTCCAGACTGTTGGCCATCACACCACTGAACTCGTGTTTTTTTCTCAGGTGTGGATTATGATGGACTCGTGGCCCAATGCCCTGCTGCGTGTCCACGCAAGGAAGACAGGCTGATAGTGAGGACAGCCTGGAAATCGCTCTTGATCAAATTAGTCATGTATCAAAACTGCTAAATCTGCTAGTTTGTTTTATTTTAAATTAGAGTAAACATAACAAACTTTAGATTTTTCATATTTTCTTTTATTATTATTATTTTTTAAAAGATTTTATTTATCTGAGAGAGAGCGAGAGAGCAACAGGGAGAGCACAAGCATGGGGAGGGGCGGGAGAGGGAGAAGCAGACTCCCGCTGAGCAGGGAGCCTGATGCAGGGCTCGATTCCAGGACCCTGAGATCATGACCTGAGCCAAAGGCAGATGCTTAACCGACTGAGCCACCCAGGTGCCTTAGATTTTTCATATTTTCTAACAGTTGAGGTGAATTATAATTCTTCTTTAAAAGATTATATTGTTTCTTCTTGTGGCATTTTAATTTTTTTAAATTTTATTTATTTATTTATTTATTTTTATTATATTATGTTAGTCACCATACAGTACATCCCTGGTTTTTGATGTAAAGTTCGATGATTCATTAGTTGCGTATAACACCCAGTGCACCATGCAATACGTGCCCTCCTTACTACCCATCACCAGCCTATCCCATTCCCCCACCCCCCTCCCCTCTGAAGCCCTCAGTTTGTTTCTCAGAGTCCATAGTCTCTCATGCTTCATTCCCCCTTCTGATTAC
>NC_048221.1:144463360-144482141 GCF_002007445.2 Ailuropoda melanoleuca
GGGCCTTTTCTGGTTCCATACAAATTTAAGGACTATTTGTTCCAGTTCTTTGAAAAATGTCCTCGGTATTTTGATCGGGATAGCATTGAAAGTGTAGATTGCTCTGGGTAGCATGGACATTTTAACTATGTTAATTCTTCCGATCCATGAGTATGGGGTATTTTTCCATCTTTTTGTGTCTTCTTCAAANATGTCTTCCTCAATATCTTTCAAAAGTGATCTATAGTTTCTAGGATATAGGTCCTTTACGTCTCTGGTTAAGTTAATTCCAAGGTAACGTATGGTTTTTGGTGTTATTGTAAATGGGATGGATTCCCTAATTTCTCTTTCTTCAGTCTCGTTATTCGTGTATAGAAATGCAACTGATTTCTGGGCATTGATTTTGTATCCTGCCACCTTACTGAATTGTTCTATAACTTCTAATAGTTTGGGAGTGGATTCCTTTGGGTTTTCCATATAGAGTATCATGTCATCTGCAAAGAGAGACAGTTTGACTTCTTCTTTGCCGATTTGGATACCTTTGATCCCTTTTTGTCGTCTGATTGCTGTTGCAAGGACTTCTAGTACTATGTTGAATAGTAGTGGTGAGAGTGGGCATCCTTGTCTCATTCCTGATCTTAAGGGAAAGGCTTCCAGCTTTTCCCCATTGAGAATAATGCTTGCAGTAGGCTTTTCATAGATGGCTTTTATGAGATTGAGAAATGTACCCTCTATTCCTACACTCTGAAGGGTTTTAATCAGGAAAGGATGCTGTATTTTGTCAAATGCTTTTTCTGCATCTATTGAGAGAATCATATGATTTTTGGCTTTTTCCTTCTGGATAAAATCTAAGACACCAATCAATTTGCGAATGTTGAACCACCCATGCATCCCAGGGATGAATCCCCACTTGGTCATGATGGATAATCCTTTTAATGTACTGTTGGATTCTATTAGCCAGGATCATGTTGAGGATTTTGGCGTCCATATTCATTAGGGAAATCGGTCTGTAATTCTCCTTTTTGATGGTGTCTTTGTCTGATTTGGGGATCAAGGTAATATTGGCCTCATAGAATGAGTTTGGTAGCTTTCCTTCTGTTTCTATTTTTTGAAATAGCTTCAGGAGACTAGGTATTATTTCTTCTTTGAATGTTTGGTAGAATTCCCCAGGAAAACCGTCGGGGCCTGGAGTTTTGTTTTTTGGAAGGTTGTTTATCACTGTTTCAATCTCTTCATAATTAATTGGCCTGTTTAAAAAATAAATTTCTTCCTGTTTCAGTCTTGGTGGTTTATAGGTTTCCAGGAAGTCCTCCATCTCTTCCAGATTGCTTAATTTATTGGCATAAAACTGTTGATAAAAGTTTCTAATAATCCTTCCAATTTCATTGGTGTTGGTTGTGACCTCTCTTTTTTCATTCATAATTTTATTAATTTGGGTCCTTTCTCTATTCTTTTGGATAAGTCTTGCCAGTGGTTTGTCAATTTTATTAATTCTTTCAAAGAACCAGCTTCTAGTTCTGTTGATCTGCTCTACTGTACTCCTGGTTTCTAATTCACTGATTTCTGCTCTAATCTTGGTCAACTGCTTCCTCGTGAGTGGATTAGGCCTGTCCCTCTGTTGCTGTTCTAGCTTCTTGAGGTGAGAATATAAAAACTGCATTTTAGATTTTTCTATTCTTTTGAGTGTGGCTTGGATGTCTATGTATTTCCCCCTTAGGACTGCCTTTGCAGTATCCCATAGGTTTTGGCATTTTTAATTCTTTTTTTTATGATGTTTTTAAGTCAAATGATATACGAAAAATAAACCCATTCAGTGACATTTATCTGTGTAAACCACAGAACCTCAAAATCTTAAAATTAGAAACATCAGGTATGTTGTGATTTGAAATCACAATGTAAAGTCAGGTGAAATATAGAAAGACTGAGTCTTCGAAATGAGGCTGTGGACCCATCCCTTTTCTATCCCAACACATGTCAGGGGTGCAACCAGGTGGGTTCCAGACAGCACACCAATTACAGCCAGGGACTGAGGGTCATGCAGCACACAAAGGCATGGGGTTAGGGGAAGTCCTAAACTGTGAGTGGTAAAATCACCAGATTCCTTTCCTCTCTGTTTCTAGAAGCTGCTGGCCCGTGTGGCCACCACACATCCTCCCACCCACAGCAAAGCAACAGCAGAGTGGGGCGTGCCCAAAAGACACTGATGTTAGGGACCCTCCTGGAATTAGGTCCTACTCCATCACCTGGCAGCAATGCCGCGTGGGCTTCTGGAAATTATTGTAATTATTTCCAGTGCCACACTCTTCAACATGGTCACCAAGCATTGGAGACATATCTCTAAAGCAAACAAAATAAGCGGTGAATCAGCACCTTTGTATCCTTTGGACAAATACCCAGTAGTCCAATTGCTGGCTTATAAGGCAGCTCTATTTTTAACTTTTTGAGGAACCTCCATGCTGTTTCCCAGAGTGGCTGCACCAGTTTGCATTCCCACCAACAGTCTAAGAGGTTCCCCTTTCTCCACATCCTCACCAACACCTGTTATTTCCTGAGTTGTTAATTTTAGCCATTCTGACAGGTGCAAGGTGGTACAAAAGTGCTGATTCGAAGGAGAAATGCACTTCAATGTTTAAAGCAGCATGATACACAATAGCCAAATTATGCAATGAACCAAGATGTCCATCAACAGATGAATGCATAAAGAAGATGTGGCATGTACATACAATGGAATATTACTCAGCCATCAAAAAAATGAAATCTTGCCGTTTGCAATGATGTGAATGAAGCTAGAGTGTATCATGCTATGTGAAATAAGTCAATCAGAGAAAGACAAATACCATATGATCTCACTTATGTGTGGAATTTAAGAAACAAAGCAAATGAACATTGATGTCAGTGTGGGTTGCGCAACATGTCCCAGAAAGAGCACAGAGAAAGTGTGGGGAGAAACCATTTCTAAAAAATCAGGAAGTTTCCTAGAATGGAGTCCACCCACTCCCAGGTTAAAGGTCTGTCCAATGTCCTTGGTAAGGAATAAAAACACTGGGACCCAAACAAATAATCATGGGATTTGGGGAGAAGGATAAACTTCAAAAGGGAAACAGGAGGGACCATGTGAGTAGGAGGGAGGCAGCAGGGCACTGAGAGTCTCAGGAACAGTAATAGAAGCCAACAGAAATGGAGAAAAACATCTTTCTTTCCGAAGGACACCTTTCTTTCTAGATGGACTCCTTGTGCTGTGCCAGCACCCGAGCCAGCCTTCTGCAGCCCCACAGGACGTAGGCACCCGCTCCTCGCAGCCAGATGCCTGTTAGGTTCTTTCCGTGAGGGATGCCAGGATGTTGGAACTGGGACGCACTCCGCCAGTGGCTCTCAGACTCAGAAGCAGCAGGTGGGTTCCAGCGCCTACCTTCTCCAGCACTGCTTGCACAGCCTACCTGCTCAGGTGAGATGAGTGGCCAGTCAGCAGCCCTCCTCAGACGCTCTGTTGTCCCTACCTGAACCTTTGGGCTCTGCATCCGTTTCCTTGGGCGGAGCACCTTCTGCTGAAGCCCAGCTTCTATTCTCCAGACAGGACTCTCCCATACTTAGAGCTGAGTTGCAATCAGACATGGGATTCTGTGATTGGTTTGACTGTCCTTGTAACTTGTCATGCCTCCTGATTCAGTAACCGTTAAAAAATATTTTTTAAAAAATTGACATTCTGTGGAGCACAGACAATTTGGGGGACAGTGAAAATACTCTGGATGATACTGTGAAGATGGATACATGTCACCATCTCTTTGTTTAAACCCACAGAATGAACACCAACAGTAAGCCTAAGGCAAACTGTTGACCTTGGGTAATCATGTTGCATCCACGTGGGCTCACCAGTTGTAACAAACGTACCATCTGGTGGGAGTGTTGGAAATGGCCAGGCTGTGTCTGTGTGGGAGTGGAGAGCATGTGGAAAATCTCTGTGCCCTCCACTTAATTTGGATGTGAACCTGAAACTGCTTTGAAAAATAAAGACTTTTAAGTAAAACTTAGAGGTTTGATGAAAACATGTCACTCACTGGGACTTCTGTATTTGTTTTTGTTTTCCAGTAGGTTTCTTACCGTTAACTGGCTCCATTTCTTCAGTGGATGTAAGTGTATTCAGTTCTCTATTTCTTCTTTTTTTTTTTTAAGATTTTATTTATTTATTCAACAGAGATAGAGACAGCCAGCGAGAGAGGGAACACAAGCAGGGGGAGTGGGAGAGGAAGAAGCAGGCTCACAGCAGAAGAGCCTGATGTGGGGCTCGATCCCACAACGCAGGGATCACGCCCTGAGCCGAAGGCAGACGCCCAACCGCGGTGCCACCCAGGCGCCCCTAGTTCTCTATTTCTTCTTGAATCCACTTTGGTGAGACATATTTCTCCAGAACATTGTTAGATCTACATTTTTATATTAAAGAGTGAATACATGAGTAATATAAATGAATACTTTACTATTAAATGTGAATATGAAAATGCAGATTATTCCTGTTTTTTCTTGATAATGTTGCTAGAGGTTTGTGTAAATCTGGAGTCTTTTCAAAGAATAAATTTCATACTGTGCTGGAAAAAACTGATGCTCTGGTTTCCGAACAAATGTTTTCCGTACCCACCGGCTTGCGGTGTCGTGCTAGCTTGTGACATAGTCTGTGTCCCTTCTTCACAAGGTAAGTTTCTCATACTAAATTTATAGGTAAAAAAGAAACTAAGGATTAGCAAAAATTACTCATTATGAGGAACATTACTCAAAAAACGACAGAGATAATTTAAATTTTCATGCTTAAATTTTAATAGTAAATTATTGAGCAATGAGTTTGTCTCTGTCCAAATGAGTGTACTTGTCATTTATCTGAAAATATTGTTAGCTAATCTTGTGTATGTTTTAGGAGAATTTTAGAATCAGCTTTTCAAGTTCCAACAAAAATTCTATTGGACATTTGATATTTTTAATTGAAGTAATGGGATATTTTAATTGAATTGATTTAATAGATTAATTTGGAGGTAGTTGACGGCTTTATAAAGGTGAATTCATCTACTCAGTATGATTGTCTCTTTAGGTCGGTTCAACTTTTATGTTCTTAGCTTTATAGTTTTGCACAATTGGATATCTTGTACAATTCCTGTGAAGTTGATTTCCAGATATTTGGGGGAATGCTTTAGAAAGGGTTCTTTTTAGCCTTTACAATTGAGAATTAATTGCCTGCTATGAACATTGGGGTGCATAAGGCCCTTCTATTCACTACATCTGTATCTTTGGGGTACCCAGTAGTGCAATTGCTGGATCATAGGGTAGCTCAATTTTTAACTTTTTAAGGGACCTCCACACTGTTTTCCAGAGTGGCTGTACCAACTTGCATTCCCACCAACAAAATAAGAGGGATCCCCTTTCTCCACATCCTCTCCAACAATTGTTGTTTCCTGCCTTGTCAATTTTTGCCATTCTAACTGGCATAAGGTGGTATCTCAGTGTGGTTTTGATTTGAATTTCCCTAATGGTTAATGATTTTGAACATTTTTTCATGTGTTTGTTAGCCATTTGTATGTCTTCATTAGAAAGTGTCTGTTCATATCTTCTGCCCATTTTATGATTTGATTATTTGTTTCTTGTGTATTGAGTTTGAGAAGTTCTTTGTAGATCTTGGATACCAGTCTTTGGAAGGAGCTGAGATGCCCTTAAACAGATGACTGGATTAAGAAGATGTGGTCCATATATACAATGGAATATTACTCAGCTATCAGAAAGAACAATTTCTCAACATTTGCTGCAACATGGATGGGACTGGAGGAGATAATGCTAAGCGAAATAAGTCAAGCAGAGAAAGACAATTATCATATGGTTTCCCTCATTTATGGAACATAAGAAGTAGGAAGATTGGTAGGAGAAGAAAGGGAAGAAGAAAGGGGGGGTAAATGGAAGGGGGAATGAACCACGGGAGACTACGGACTCTGGGAAACAAACTGAGGATTTCAGAGGGGGGTGGGGAAATGGGATAGGCTGGTGATGGGTATTAAGGAGGGCACGTATTGCATGGTGCACTGGGTGTTATATGCAAGTAATGAATCATGGAACTTTGCATCAAAAACTGGGGATGTACTGTATGGTGACTAACATAATAAAAATATTATTATTAAAAAATAAAAAAGAAAAATAAAAAAGAAAAGAAAATCAATTGCCTGGTTACGTGTTCACTTCACCAATTTGTGTGTAAGCTTGGATGGAACATACTGCCTGACCAGGGGATGATTAAAATTATTTCTGTGTTTCTTTTCGTCTGGGTAAATTTTCCCCGCAGAGTCACCACGTAAGCTCTCACTGAGAAGCTGAGTTGGAGAAGGAGATTGGCGTCCACTTTTCTGTATGTAAATGTTCACTTACGCTCCACTTACAGCTTGGAACCCTCACCTTCTGCTGTATGAGAGTCCCCGGTTCAGAGGTTCCAACCTTTGCAATGTGGTGGGATCACCTGGGGAATTTTAAAGATCTCAGGGCTCAGGCCACACACGACGCCAATTAAGCAAACACTCCAGGGTGGGAATTGGCGTGGGCAGTGTGCAGATCTCCCCAGGTGATGGTGGTGTGGCTGAGACTGAGAACCACTATTGTGATCCTTGATACTCAGTGTGGTCCTCAGGCCAGCAGCACTGGCCTCCCCAGGGAGCTTATTAAACATGCATTGTCTCCGGTCTCAGCCCAGACCTATTAGGCCATAATCTGTCCAGCAAGACTCTGTATGCATGTTTGAGTTTGGGAAATGCTTCTCTAAAAATTGGATCTCCTGAGTACTGTATCTCCAGACTTCTGCCAAGGTGGGGAGGCTATGGCCAGGCTTCTGTGGGTGGAAAGGGGCTATCGGATTCCATCTTTCACACACAGCAGCAGGACTCAAACTTGGCTGTGCTCATAAGCACATGCAGAGCCTCTGGGCTCCATACACGGAGATTTCTGATTTGGAAGGTTTGGATGGGGCTTGAGAATTTGCCTTTCTAACTATTTCCAGGTGATGCCCATGCAACTAGTTGGGGACCACACTTCAAGATGCAGTTGTACAGACTTGGACAATGCCTGTGTTCTCAGCCTTAACTGTGCTCTCACCCAATGCACCTGCAAGATTTACTTGGGAAATGCTGTGGTCGGGGCCTTCCCCACCGCGGTTTCTTCAGCACGGCTACTCTGGTATCACCTGCTTCCTGGTTCCCGGCTTCTTGCTGACCACTCATTTCCCATCTACTTTTTCATCCTGACTTTCATTTCTTTCTTTATTGATGTTTTCCGTCAGTTTCGTTGGTTTCCCAAATGTTTTTCTGTACCCAATTTCATAGAATTCTACTCTTGCCCTTTATGTCTTACCCATTGCGTGCTTTGGGTCTATTTGACTCTTCTTTTTCTAGCTTCTTGAGGGAAGAACTTAGATTAGTGCTATTCATTCCTTTGAGATTTTCTCTTTGACACACGTGGCTCCACTGTCATGGGGGCAGGAGTGCCAAGCACCCCCCCACACACATGCAGCACGGTTAAACCTGTCCTTGCTGCACCAGGAGGGACCCACTCACATGTCCTGCTGGGGGAGCCAGGCACTGCAGCTGCTCCCTGCTCAGACTGGAGCCCAGCTGGCCACAGGTGCCACGAGAAGGTAGATGATGAGCTCTGTGTTTTTCTTTTTAAAACCGTGGTGACGGCGTGTGTGTGTGTGGCAGGGGGCTGTTGGTGTTTGTCTTCCATGGCTGCCCCACTGCTGAGCAGACCTTTGGCCGATGGAGCTGTTTCTCCTCGGAGCTTCAGTGTTTGCAACCATGGGTGGTTCTGGCTGGAGGTCTGATGCAGCACCCACGTGGGACATCTGGGGCCACAGGCAGAGGGACTCCCCTGTCCAGGATGTGTGGGAACAATGAGGGAGCCACCAGCGCGGTGTTGTTCACTCCTGAGGTCCCGAGGCCGCTGCATCTCCGTTCAGAGAGTTCCTGTGTCCTTGTCGTGTCACGTCCGAGGTGTTTCCGTCGCCAGGGAAGCCCCTGGGGGGAATGAGACTCCCCTCGGGGAGGAAATGTAGTCCTGCCGTGTCTCCACCCTGCCGGCTTTCTCTGACGCCCATGCTGTACTTACAGTCTCGGACGGCCCTGCGGACACACACTCTGGGCACAAGGGAGCATCCTGTCTGCCCACGGGGAATGACGGGACCCGGGGCCCTCGGGGCTGGCTGAGCTCCCAGCCAGGCTTCCATGGATGTGGACTCCCAGGCCGCTGCTGAGTGGCCTCATTGCCAGTACTTTCTACATTAGCCTCTGAGGACGTTCTGCAGGTGCCCCTTCTGCACAACTCAGGGAAAGGTGGCTGAGCTGGCTGAGCCCGGGGTGCCCTTTCCCATCCCCACCCTTTTTGTTCCATTCATCTGCTCTCTGCCTGGAGCCTTCTGTTGAGAGAACTTATCTCCCGAGCAGTGTTTTTGTTTGTTTGTTTGTTTGTTTGTTTTAAAGCTTTTATTTATTTATCAGAGAGAGACACGGCGCGAGAGAGCACAAGCAGGACCCCCTTTGAGCAAGGGGCTGGATGCGGGACTCAAACCCGGGACCCTGGGATTACCACCTGAGCTGAAGGCAGGTGCGTAACGGAGCTAGGCAGGCATCCCTACTCAACAACTTCTAGTGAATGAGCTGCTGGTACATGCAACGTGGGTGAGTCTCAACATTAATGTCCCTTGGGGCACCTGGCTGGCCCAGGCTGTAGAGCGTGTGACTCTTGATCTTGGGGCTGTGAGTTCGAGCCCCACATTGGGAGCCGTGTTTTTAAAACGCTATTGGTGCTAAGGATGGGAGTTGCCTTAGGACTAATTCTCTCTAAAGTTATGGCCTTCTCTATTTCTCATTTAGGGAGATTTCTAAAAAAAAAAATTGGTATGTTGATGGCTCTGTTTCTTCCCTCCCAACATTTCCTGAAATTAATTTATTTTAGCTTTGATTGTTTTCTGACATCTGTTTGGGATCAGAGGCCAAGGAAGGTCGATGTGTGTTCAGTAAAGTCACAAGCTCTTTGTTAAAGATTGTTACGTGTTTGACGGGTGAACTGGCTTAAGCCAGCCCAGATCCTACCTCTAAGACATACGGGAACTAGTCATGTTTCAGGAGACAACTGAAATGCTACAGCACAAATATGTCTTATTGGCTCATTATTAGGGTCCTTCAAGAATTCCCCCAAGCTACAGATACATAAAGAAATAAGATTGTCATTCTTAAAGCACGCACACTTATATCCCAACAAACTCTAATGCTGAGTTGTTTCAGTAACTGAAATATTTTATTCAAAGATGTATAGTGCACCTTTATGTATCTTTCCTACCAAGGACATCTTTTGAAGGAAAGCATGAGAAGAAAAAAATTAGCTGATCAGAGAGTCAAAGTGCACCACTGGGTCTGAAGGAAAGGAGTTAAGAGGTACAGTTTTACCATCTGGCCAAAGGCATACGGGCCCGTGAGCTCATTTACATGCAACACTTGAAATTTGGGAAGGTATTCATCAGCTTTACTATAAAGTTTGGCACATTAAATATGAATTGTATAAGACAAAATATATAATGATCATGTCTCTTCTGGTCATTTTATCTCAAACGTTCAGCCAGCCCAGATGCACCATGCGCACCGAGCGTCCGAGCAATCACTGTGTCTGCAGACAGGACCAGCAGAACAGCATCAGGTCAGCACCTGACGGGCTGCACAGCAGGCGTGGACTCAGGGTTAACCAGAGGAAAGTTGCGCATTTGTGCGTCCCCCAGCTAGTGGACTTCACTCAGCTCCTTGGCCTCTCCCAACTGCCCACCGATGGAATTTGGTTACAAAATATTAGGGAAATTCATAGTCATTGTAGGAAAAATAATACAAAGTCTTGTATGCGCTGTCCTCAATCCAGAGAAGAATGTGTTGAAATCACACACATGGAGAGCCTTGCTTCCTTAAATGTGGAACTGGATAGTTAAAGTCTCTAAAATCAATGCCTGCAATCACTGAAGCTGGGTAAACATTATTATTGGAATGACCCAGTGCACTAAGAATAAATATTTAAACTCCCGAAATTTCTTCTTATAGAAAATAGAAATGTGGGAGGTTTACAACACAATATGGTTTAAACTTGTATTTTACTTGTTTTTTATACAAGTAAAATACTTGTATAAAAACTTGTATTTATACAAATTTAAGCTGGTATAAATCTATCCTATTCTTTTACAAAATACTTTTCTCAAGAAGATATTCACCTCTAACAGAAAATAGTTACCTACAAAAGGAGAATAAGCAGCTTAGTTAAAGCCTCCAAATGTGAGAATTCAGAAGGCCACCGCCGTGTGAGTGGAGAGGTGATGCCCAGGGCCCAGCTCTGCTCGGCAGCCGTGGACTCCAGGGGCTGCAAGGGCCTTCCCGGCCGGAGCGCTGAACAAATGCAAAATAATGAAATGCTGAAATTCCTTCCTTCCGCAGTTTCTTATTCAAGACGTCAGACCCCACGTTAGGTCACTCCCTTCAGAGCGCAGGACGTGTCTGGCTTAACTTCCTGCCTAATGGGTCTTGCTACACAAATTGGACTTTTCGGGTTTTATTGTCCCCTAAGGGGATTCCTGCTGGATTACGTTCATTTACTCTTTTTCATTCTTTATCTATTATTTATATGAGGAAATATTCCTGTTTTTCTTTCTGAAAATCCTCAGTTATTCCTGGCATTAGCAGAAGAATTTTTGTCAGTTTTATAAATGGCCTATTACTGTACGTTTCTTAGCCAGAACTCCATGCGGACTGTACTGTAAGTCAGAATTTACAACGGACAGTAATTGAGGCTGACACTGGAGACACAGGATACTGCCTTTTTATTTCCCCGTTTAAAATCCTGGGCGTGGAGAATTTACCCTGGAGCGGAGAACGGGTTGGGGAGGGGGCAGTCTGCGGCTCCGGCCGCTCCTGCCGCTTGTCCCCCGGGGCTCCCAGCGCGTCCTCCTTCTGGGGAGGGGTCCACTCTGCGCGGGTGCACACCGGCCGGCGCCTCGAGAGGGATTCTGCAAGAACACCGCCGGCATGACGGGGAAGGTGGGGGAGCTGCTGCGTATTTACTCGGGTCATGCGGCCTCGGCGGCGCAGGTGCAATGCATAAATTAGGGGTGTTGTGGGGTTCAGCTGAACAGGAGAGCCATCGCTCTGTGACGCTCGTCCGCGGGGCTCCAGCTCCAAGAGCCGCTGTGCGCCCGTCTCCCCTGGCGCCACTTCTCCAAGCGCTGGGTCTCTCGTCCGGCTCTGCATTGTCCCCACTGCCTGTACACCACCAGCACGTCACCCATCTTCCTTCTGTTGGCCCCCTTCCGACTTTCCTCGACTCAGCGTGCGTGTTGTGTGTCCGTGGTCTTCCCCCGACCTGCTCGTCCGCTGGTCCGCGCTAGCATGCACCCGCCTTGGTCAGACGGGGTCTTCCTGCGGCAGGTGTCTCAGGACGAGGCTTCCCACCTGGCTCCAGCATTAGCCACGCGCACTGGGCCAAACCAAGCGAGTCCTCTGACTCCCTGTCCTCCTCTGTGACACGTGGGCGGCAGCAAGCGCCGCGAGTGAGCCAGAAGGGCAGGACTGAGCGGGAAGGGCAGCACTGTGACCCAGCTGCCTCACCCCCTCTCCGCCCAGCCCTCTATAAGGAGGGGACCTTCGGCAGCTCGGGTGCAGGCCACAGGTATATTTGACTTTCCTATAAAACGTTTGACTTCTGAACATAGAAATAAATGAACAAGCAAATACTTTTTAGGGGACTGTTCATTCTGACCACTTCTAAGCCAAAAAAACATGATCTGCATTATTTAGAAATCATGCAGAACCACTCAGTCTCTCTAGAGGCATTCTTCGTGAATCTCGAGGCTAAGTGCTTCGGAGAGTCCCCTCGGCACTGGATGGGTGGGCAGTGGCCGAGGGCCCACTGACCACAGAAGGCCGCCCGTGTGCGCTGGGACAGCAGACACCCTGTGGGAGGGACACCTGCTCTGCTGGGTCCTGGCTTTCCTCCAACCACATGAACAGGCATAGAAGGCCCCCTGCAAAGGCCGGTGGGGAAACGGGGTTAAAGGACCCCAGGAAGGAAAGAAAGATGGCTTGTCCATGGAAGGTTCCTGAATGTTTAAGAAAACTTTAGGAAGTGGACACCAAAACACCTGAGTAAGTGCCGGCTCATTCACGACCAGCAGAGCGAGCTTGGACAAGTCACGTGACCTCTCAGGTTTTAGCTTCGACTTCAGAGAAGGGAGGCAGCGGCAGGGTCTCCTGTGTGGGGCTGCCGTGAGGTCAGATGCGGGCATGACTTGCTCTGAACAACACTTGCTCCCAACCTTCTGTAACTGGTGCCTCGTCCCAGTTTCCTGCATTTCCTCCTAAAATCTTAAAATCCTTAATCTAAAATGTAGACTGATGTGGGAAACAAAGGCAGAAGAGAAATTATTAAATTTCCTTACTACCAGCAGCCCATTGGCAAGTCCTTGAAAAGGGGAGAGTGACCTTCATGTAGGAGCTCAGCTGCCTGGATGTTAGTACTTCGCTGAGAGCAGCAGGCAGCCCTAGCCCGACCCCCAGGACCCCGTAAGTCTAGTTCAACGTATAAAAATTCCTTTGGAAACTTCCTTTATCTCCAACCCCCCCAAGGTACGTGTTGGCCGTCATCCCCCAGGCATATGACCCACCGATAGACGTCTGAAGGGTCTCATGACTCAGGTTCTATGAGACAGTAATAAATGACCTTTTCCCAACAACAGCTAGCTCTCCCTCAATGTCCTGGAAACCTTGCTTCCAAAATTCCTTCGAGACTTACACTATACAGTACCCCCTCTGAACTTGAGAGTATATAATGGGCCACTCCTCCTGACCCCAGGGCAGCTCTTTCTGCCCACGGGTCCTGTCCCCGTGCTTTAATAAAGCCACCTTTTTGCACCAAAGATGTCTTTGGACACCAAGATATCTTTGATGCACCAAGAATTCTTTCTTGGCCATCGGCTTTGAACCCTAACATCTTTCCTACATCATAGACTTTTTCATGGTGTGAGCTAGGGATCCAGTAACCTGTGGAAAAGTTAAATTTCATTTCCAGAAGGATAGAGAAATTGATTGTGAAAGAGTCCCACAGTGAAGTAATTGTGCAGCCATGAAAATGCGTGAGGTGCAGCTGTGTGCAGTCCGTCAGTGAGAGACATTGTGGGTGAGCTCTGGGAATGGTCTTGGAAGTACTGATTCCCCCTTTAGCAGGTGAGGAGTACAAGCCCCGAGACGAGGGGTCACCAAACACGACCCCATGAGTCAGGAGCAGATGGACACCGAGAAAAACCAGACGGTTTGGCTAGAAGTCCTGGGGCCATGAGACCCACGCCACATCGGACGGCATTAGACTCAGAGGCAGATTCCTAGAGACTCCGACAGCTTTCTCATCATTGAAATGGACGAAATTGTGATATTCTCGCCTAGCTGTGAAGGGACTCCTATGGGTGGACCGAAATTGCTGGAATTGCAGGAAATCTGTGGCCTCAGATCCAAATGCCAGTCATTCCTGCTCTTTTAAAGCCTAGACGAGAACATAGGTGTCCTGCCTTCCTCCTGCCCTACATGAAATTATTAAAGCAGTTGTTTTAAAGACATGGGAAGCTCGGGATGAATTAAGATGTTTCTCACTGTCCCAAGGAGTGGCAATGTGTGTAAGGTAGCTTCCACGTCAAGTGGCACATATGTGTGCGTGCATACAATGGGACGTCGATTTAAAAATAAAAAGTGTGTTTGTGCAACGTACAAAGCCAAACCAAGTTTTCATTGTGCGTAACACAAGGGCTATTGTCTTTATTTCAAGTCAGTTTCAGAACTGCACCCTGCTTCGCTAGGCAGGCGGTAGAGGGGCCCCGAACGGGGGAGGGACACACACCTGAGCAAGTGTGACTTCCTCACCACGTGGCTTCTTCGGCTGTAGGTGGTAAAATCATTGTGGGAGAGACCCGGTTCTCTCGTGAGCATACAGATTACAGATGGCTGTGGAAAGTAGGTGCAGTCCAGATTTTGCAACTAGAAATAGCAACTGGCTTCAGCACAGCCACGTACTTTCCATTCATTCTCTCAACACCTGTGTTTGAGCGCCTGGCCGCGGAGGCCCTCTGAGAGGGTGGGGGAGGCAGACGGCTGCCGGGCCCTTCAGTGCACCGGTGGAAAAATAACAGCAGCCTGAGATTTGGGTTAATCAGGGACCCACAGAAGTCAGAGCGAGGTACTATTCATGTAGCTATATTTTATTTAGCTGCAATAATAATTATACAGTGTAACCCTTTTCAGTTGCTCAGAATGTGCTAAGTGCCAGCAAGCGAGGTTCTGCTCATATTGTTTCGTTCACACCTAAAACCAGCCCCCCAGGTTAGATCCACTGCCCTGGTTCGCCGGGGCGCCGCCAAGCCGGAGACCCCGCAACTTGCCCACATCAGAAGCGGCAGAGCCACGATGAAAAGCCAGGGCAGCTACTAGCAGGACATCCTATCGTTTGATAGTGAAGAAAACAAGTCAAGACTCCTGTTAAAATCACGAAGTCTGAGTTTCCAGATCACGTGTGTCTCATCTGAACACCGTCGGTCTAGGCACTTCCGGGCAGAACAGGATTCGTCATGGGGTGGAGAGGACTGCCAGCCTTTCCTTAAGCTGCTGCCGGTTAAGGAGGAGTGTAGAAATGACCACAGGGGATGGGGGGGGGGCCGGCAGGCTCCGGAGCAGAACGCACATCCTGTCTTCCCTCCAGGACCCCTCGGAAGCAGCGTGACCTCAGAGCCACCTGCTGTCCTAAAGCAAGTGAAGAGGGCAGCTTCCCTGGCGGGCAGCGTTCCTGGAAATGTGGCCTGTGGGGGGCCGGGCCCTGCGGTGACCATGGAAGTGCCTCCGGGACACAAGCTTGCTTCCTGACACCGGAAGGAGCACGACGCCCTGCACCTGTCGGGAGAGGACGCTCCCCAAGGCTGCATCTGGGGCGCGGTGAAGGCGGGCGAGGGCCCCACGCATGGGTGGGGTCCGCGCTAGGGCAGGACACCCCGTGTGGAGGGGGTGCAGACCACAAACGTCCCTGACAGAAAAGTGTTTCATGCAAAGTTAGGCAAAGGTGCAAATGAGAAAAAAACTGCAGTGACTGGTTCCATTCTCACATTAATTTGTAATCACAGATTCTTGGACCTAGAACTTAAGATGATGTCAGCCAGCTCAACAGTTCTCTGACCAGAACTGCCCAGTGGAAGTGAAGCGACTCACTCCGGACTGGCGGTCGGGGTGACAACGAGACCGTGCTCTGCGCGTGGCCCCTCAGATGCTTCCCCCCCTCGTCAGGCGGACTGTTTGCAGGACAGGAGTGTTTTGGTCTTATGTTTGATGTCCCATGACTTCCCAGTAACTCACAGAATGGTCACGTGATTTGACCTGACAAGAGACTGCTTAGACATTCTGCAAAATGAAGAACGGTAATTTTATTTGGGGTGAATGAAGAACAAATTAGGAATTACATTTATGTACATGTGGTGAGGCTGGTACATGTTTTCATTTCCTTGAAACCCTGCCTTATATTTCCACACAGGCTTGTTCACAAGACAATCGGATGATGTAAAACCGGAAGACAAGCTTCAGCCCAGAGTCGATCCAAAGTCAGTCCGACATTGCAGAATCCCGCACCCCATCGTGGAGCAGCTGTGTAGCCAGGGTTTCATGCAATTTAAACGAGGAAATAACTGTACATAGCTTTCTCGTTTTAATTGGGTCATTTATAAACAAACTGCCATGACCCTTTCTTTGAGACTATAAACCAGGGAGTTTTTCCTTATTGCCTTTACAACCTTTCCAAGTGATCTGAACACATTTTGGGAAACGACTTTGGGCATTGATATTTTAGTTTGTAAAAAATTACTCATTAAAACATTAGCATCAAAACACCTTTTTATCCCATAAAACTAAAAAAAAATCAGTGCATTCCATTAAACATTAAAGAAAATGCATGAAGTCATTTGAAAGAAAACTGTGATTTTCCAATTCTCTGCCTGTCCCTAAAGGAACATATCTTTATGAGCACCTGGAAAATGCTTGATGATGTGTGGTTTTTGCCAAAACAGCTTCCACTATTCTACTATCAAGGGATTTACTTTCCTCCGCAATAAATGCTGGTTTATTAATGTTCAAACTAAATTCAAGGGAAGAGATTCTAACTGAGGCAAAAAAAGAAGGGGATTTAATAAGTAAGAACGTGGAAATATACATAGATAGCCAGATGTCTGTGAAATTGATATAATTAATCTGGTATTTCACTCAGTTTTAAAGTTTGGTATCCATAGCTATGACCATTGCTTCATAGATACATTATTAATCATTATTTAACTATTATTAAGCATTGTTTAAATTCCTTCTAAAGTCAACCCTATAAGAACATTTCAATAAACCAGAGTTAAATAAATGAGTAGCTCAAGGAACTGGAGCTGTTGCCATACCCGTTTGGAAAATAACAAAATTAGAAACACGACAACACATAATTATGAAGAGATCAACCAACCAAGCTTTGTCAAGCATATTTATCTCAATTTGAAACACCTACAAACATATGTAACCATAATTCATCCCCAGTATGAAAACCATAAGTAATTGGAGAAGTCTCTGTTGTTAAAGACATAGGATCTCAGTCACTGGAAGGGAGAAGGACGCGGTGTGGAAGCGTGTTGAAGAACGTGGTCAGGGGGTCAGGTGCCTTCCACAAAGACGTGAAACAAGTCAGACAGAGTGGGGTGATCCAGGTTACAAAACTTCTTTTAAAAACAGGCAAAACAAAGGCCTTTATAGCTATAAGGAAACAAAGGAACATTTTTTAAATGGAAACAAAAAATATTCATATTAAACGCCTTAGAAAAATAACCCTTAGCTCCTGTTCCCTGGACCACCAACTTCAGAGTAACTGTGGGTAGTTATTAAAAATGCAGACCTTTGATCCAAGCAAGACCGAATCGCAGACGGACGGGTGGGGCACCTTGGGAAGTTCCCTGGGTGTTTATTAGATGCATCAAAATTATGTGTTCTGAGAGCCCTCTCTTCTATTTGTACTTTTGAAGGTTTGCAAAAGACTGTGATTTTCTTTCAGTAGTAACCTAATTTTAAGATAAGAGAAATATTGCCAAGAAAACATATCAAACTTGTTGACGAGTTTGAAGAATACAGAAGGGAAGGTGGTCCACGAGGAGGACAGTGATGAGCCAGCGAGAGCACACTGGGGCACATTTAGGGAGACACAGTCCCCCTCGCCCAGCTGCAGGAGCATCAGCCCCGAGGTTGGATAGGCTTTGAGTCGGAAATCCACCAACAGGAATGCCATAAGATTTATTTTGTGACAGATAAATAGATTTGTGACTTTTGATACCAACTATGGCTGCGAACAAATGAAACATTTTCTTCAGTTTGGCATTCACTGATATTCAAGAGGCTGAAGTGGGTAAATCACAGGGCTGGACATTCCTTCGTCAGTGGATAACAATTCCTTAGTTGGTGAAGAGGCTTCTTTTCTTTGTGAGAAAGCCCTCACTCTTCAAGGTCTTCACCTGGCACGTCTGACCCCAGGCATCAGCCCACACAGCTTCCTCCTCCATCAGTCCTCCCGAGCCGCCCGTCACTGGCTCTGAGGTCACCAGCCCTACAAACCCTGTAGGGGAGACATAACTTACAACAACATACTTAAACGTCTAGTTCTCACTATCTTAAAACAGTGACTTTTAACTTCAAATACATGAAATTAAATTGACACCCGCCATCTCCCCAAACTTCCCTTCCCCAATAGTTTCTGATTTTGCATAGTAACATCTTTAAATGTTGTCCTACAAATTTACATAAGTATGTATTCTCTAAAATTCACAAGCTTTTAAATTTATGTCCAAAATTCTGCTTTGACAAATGCCAAAATTGGCACACAGTACATTTCATCTCGTTTTTAGCTCCTTATACCACTAATTCATCCCAACTACGTTTTCATTTCTGTGTTTTGAAGCACGTGTACTCAGTAGTTGGCTGTTGTTACCGTGGGCGCTGAGCTGTTATCTGCGTGTAAACAAGGTCTGCACCGGCCAGAAGCTCCTCTTCTCAATCTCTAACCCTAAGCCCTACTTACCTGTTGGCTCCCTTGATTTTAAGTGACTTTCACAAGACTTCTTCCTCGCTTCATTTAGCTCGTCAGATTTGAGACTACTGTCTTCTCTTGTTTTCACTTTTTAAATGATAAATGCATCAGGTAGAAACTAATTGACTCACATCTGTCTTCGAGAGCCCGTGAGGGTGCAGGCGTGGCTCTTGCCCGTGGGACATGGCTCCTGCTCCCTGCGGGTGGCCAGCACCCAGCACCCAGCACACCTGCAGCCTTGCCCGTTGCTGTCTCTCTGTGAGGCTCCTGCAGCACGGGGAGTGGAGCCTGGGGACCCCTTTGCTCCCACAGCAGCACTTTCTCAGCATGTGAGTTAAGTTCGATGTCATCTCCCACTTCATGTGCTTTCGTTTCTCAGATCTGCCCCCCACACCCCAATACTGCAGAACTGTCCTCTAAGAAGCAATTTGAAGAACGACACCAAGCAATTACAGTGTTTTTTCTTCTGATGCGAATTCATATCTGCTTTTGGTTTCTGTGTAGCTTTCCTTTGCTTTTTATTTTGGTCCTTTCCTGTTTCAGAGACGTCACACCCTGGAGGCTGAGCTGCTCTTGGTGGTGGGCTGGGGGTGGGCAGGTGTGTGGGCCGGTGTGTGGGCAGGGGGTGGGCAGGGGC
>NC_048221.1:144482234-144556899 GCF_002007445.2 Ailuropoda melanoleuca
TGAGTAGGGGCGGGGGGGGGTAGGCGGGGGGGGGCAGGTGGCTGCAGTTTGGGGACTTTCTCACCAAGTCTCTGCCATCTACCTATGCTTTCTACCGTTGGGGGCTGTGCCACACGCAGGGAAGTCCCACGTATGCACACCGTCTCTCTGACGGCTTGTTCTTCCTCATTTCTCTACACTAGTGTGAGAAGCTCCCACCTCGCCACACGCTGCACACCCTGTCCTGCCTCCCACGAGAGCTCAGTGGCACAGGGCTTCTCCTTCAGGTCCTACTCACCTGGAACTCAGGTGGCAGGACCATGGTTGACATGCAGCCAGCAGCAACCAGTGTGGGATTCTCTGTCCCAAACTCTAACCCTAACCAATTGCCCCTCTGCCCCTTTGCAAACTTCCTTTCTACTCTGGGTATCCTCTTGATTTGGCCCAAACTTCTCGGTAGTAGGCAGCTCCTCTTTGGGTCGGAACAGATGTGAGCAGGTAGGTGTCTCCTAATTCCATACAGCAGCGCTGTGCACCGCACCTGGCCCTGCGGACTCCCAGGCAGCAGGCGAGGACTCCAGTCACAGCCTCCCTTCAGCTGCACCTCCGGTCCGCACTCAGGCTGGCTGGTTTCTAGACCACAATATAACGTGCCTCCTCCAGGATTTCAAACTTGTTATCTGTAAGGTTATCAAAGATTTGTACACATTGTTCTTTTTGGATCACTTTTTAATGATATTACGTAGGAACTCCCAAGTTTGGGACCCTGACTATTTGGCCATCATACAAAGACTGCATTTCGTAGGCAGGATACTGGCCTCACCATTGATTTTCTTGGAGTCTTGCTTCCCTGTCACTCCCCAGTCCTAGATGCCCCCTCGTGCCCTGAGTCTTCCCACTGTCCTAACACTCACCTCCCCTCCTTGGAGATGAGACGGCATGGGGGAGGGAGGGACTTTCCTGCTCAGGTGGTGATAAAGGGCTACTGGCTCCACGTTTCTAGGCTAGTTGACTCTGTTCACAAATGCACCCCCTTCCCAGGACAGCGTTGTTCAGTCAATTCCCAGACTGCGAGAAAAGTGGTTATGATTTGAGTAAGTTTTCACACGGCTTAACCAGAATCATCCAACAGCATTGCAGGACTCTTTCTGACCCACCATTGAAGTTCTCCGTGATGACTCAGGCATCACTTGGGAACAGGACGCCAGCATGTTTCAGAAGTCCGATGGCTAATTTAATCCCCATTTACTGTATATATTAAACATAGATTAAACTTTGTTTTTTAAACTTTTGATTGTTCTATGTTTTTCTAAACTCAAAAAACATCAAATTAATGTTTTAAGCGATATATTAATGAAAGGTATCATCTAGAAATACATATTAGGCATATGATATCAGAAATTATTCAACAAGGGATAACCATTCTGAAGCAGGGCAGAGCAACTTGCAGTGTGTAATCCATTTTTCTGAAAACAATCTCCAAAATTAATCCTTGAAACACATTATTCAGGGGTATTCACGTGAGGCCCCTTCTCTACCACGTCTCTGGCTCCCTTCTGCTCCCCACTTCCGGTCCTTCTTGGGACCTACAAACGCAGCCCCTTGTCACCACCAAACCCCAGCTTCACATCCACGGACCTCACGGCTGGGGAACGTCACGCATGCATCCCACCGATGACAGGTCTTGCTCTGGGAAGGGATTTTTCTTGGGAGAATGGGTTTCTGGGCAGGCACCCACATGAGGGGTATTGAGCGAGCTTCCCGGCACCCACCCTCACACTCACAGACCACCTGACGTCTCCTGGCGGAAAGTGTGTTCGTGGACTCAGCAACTATTCCTTTACATACAGCTGCTCACAACGTGTTTTTCATCGCTGATTCTTCACACAAAATACAGTCTGCACGTGAGTAAGCCACAGAAAACCCAGTCAGGACATGACGGAGGAGAACCAACCCACAGCCAGTCCGACTCTAGAAAAGGTGCACGAGCCTAGAACACAGGACAGAGGAGAAGAACAGGCCCGGGGCGCAGCCCCACGTGTGCAGGAAAGGGCCGCGGCAGTGGCGGGGGCTTGCGGCTCTGGTGAAGGCCTCCGCAGACCCCATACAGATGCAGCCTCAGGAAAGATGTGTTTGGGTGCTTATCGGTTATATAGTGCTTTCTGCAATTTGGAGCTCAGTGTCTCTGGGATCTCAATTATTTTAAGTCAAAGTGACACAAAGCTCTTTTAATTAAAAAATGCAATTTGGGCAGACTGGAAAACTGGAGAAACTAACGCGCTGTGGTCAAGCGGAGGTCTGGGACCCGGAGCGCGTGCCGCACACGCTGGGGCCCCGTGGTGACAGACGTGGCTCTGCCAGGACACCGTGCGAAGACCCAGTGCCTCTCTGGCCAGCTGGATTCCCGTGCAGGGCAAGAGCCCTTCTCACTCCTCGTCCACACCGCTGCCACAGGGCCAAAGCAGTTCTTGCCGCTGAAGCCCTAAACGAGCGTGATGGCATTTCTAAACTGATTGGTTTTGAAAACCAAAAAGATTCTAGAAGAACTTTCAAATGTGCATTGTAACCATGGCTCCTCGTCTTATGAAAAACCTGGTTTCCCTAAGTCTCTCAGAATAACTGAGCATCATAGTTTAAAACCTCCCTTACGTCTTAGGCAGAATTAATCAGAACAACACAGAAGATTCTGGTGTCTGGTGTGTCTTCATTTGAGGCCTAACTGTGGATTAGGACAAGGTTATAACACTTTCTTAATCTCTTTAAAACCTCCTTCAGTTTCTTATTTATGAATAGGACAATAGAACACATATCACAGTGTTACCGTGAGAATTAACAAGACACAAAGCACCTAGACCCTCACTGAGGCCACGGCTGCTGTTTGGGTAAGTGTGGCCTCCAGTACGTGCGTTATTGTGCGTTGTTTCTTACGTCTCTGCTTCTGTCATGGAACTGCCGTGGATAAGAGGTGCTCAGTAAAGGGAGGAACGAATGGACGATACTCATTCTTTTGGGCTGAGCATGTAATGTTTGAAACATGTTCACCGAAGTATGTTAACCCTGCTGGTACTGTCATCCCCTAACTTACAGACCAAAACCGAAATCAGACCACAGACGTGACTTCTCTCGGATCACAGGCTAACGGCAGCGAGGCTCTCCCAGGGCCGTCTGCTGTGGGTCCCTCATTCAGTCCTTTAAGACGTGCTGCTGTCTACACCACTGTATTCCACGGGTCAGCTAAGTAATTCAGCAAAGTCAACCTTAAATTAACTGAGGTGGTAAGAGGTCTAAGGCATCTGTGAGATTGTTGAAATATTTACTAAACCACATACCTTAGAAGTTAGTATACTCCACAAAGAACTCTGCTGAGCCGTGAGGCATCTAAAATGTGCCCTTTTAAAGGATCGCAGAACTGAATAAATTCATTTATTCAGGTTGCATTTTGAAATGCAGGTTTCGATTCACTTACATGGCACACCCCAGACTGTGTCTCATTTTTCTGGACCTTTGATTCCGTTGGGTCGAGAAACTCTAACAGGGATCCGTACTTCCCTTGACCACTTATGGCTGCCTGTCTCTTTTTAGCAAATGTTCATTTAGTCTGTAATTTGGGGGGCCCACAATGACACCGGCTGTCCTCACCTCAACTTGCTTTATCATAGGTGGGAAATGAGGGAAAAAATACAAGCTGATGGAGGTCTTGTGTGCAAAGTGGTAGCCCCGTGTGACTGCAGCCCCACAGGGAAGAGCAGAGGGGCCCAGTGGACCAGAGACCTTGCTCCCGCCCCCCTGCGCTCACCCGCCTGCACGAGTAACAGAGAGTACATCACCAGCGGGCTCTGGAATGGGATCCAAGAAGAAAATATTACAGTGTTTAAAAGAAATTCTTAATTTCATTGGTTAGTGATTTTTTCTTTGTGTTTTCATAATGAAAATTATATTGGTGAGCTCTCTAACATAAACACATCTGAGAACAACTGGAGCGTGCAGTCAAAACCTGTGGCAACCTTTGATCCACTGGGGAGAGTTAATAGCAAATACCTACCCTCACCAAGGCGAGCATCAGACGGATCCATACGCAGATCTGTAAGCTGCGCCGATGGTCAGGGCAGATGAAGGCAGTCTTACCCCAAGCGTGGACGCGTTGGCAGTCGCGTTATTCGTCTTCTGCAGAAATGTCACTTTTACTCTAAACGCAAACACGGAGAGTAGTTTCCCTCAGGAGTGGGGAGTCCCTCCCAGGTTGCTGCTGGACAGGCCCCCACCTGCAGAGCACACCCGCCCGGGCACGGCTCTCTCCACCTGCTGCCGGGCGTGTCCCCCTTCTCACCTCTGCCAGTCACCCTCCGTCTCTTTACCCCCAATTCTGAGCTTGTGTCTCTTTATTCCTAAAAATGCTGACGATTTACTCCCAGTAGGAGTTTCTTCAGGGACCCCTTCTCCTTGCAGACACTTCCCAGATGACACACTTCACTCTGCATCCCTGCTTTCCGTTTGCACGTCTGTGTGCCTTTCATCCCGGGGATTCCTCGAGGGCCGCATAGCAGGTGGTCAGAAACATTCAGTGAACCTCTGGGTTCTGTAGTCCTGGGCCTTTCTTCACCTTAAATCAACACTCTGAGCATTACTTTTACTGCATTTATATTATGTTTACATATCTGGCCATATAAAATCATATGAGTCTTAATATGTTCAATACTAATTTACAGTATAACCCTCATAAACGCGCAAAAAATCATGTGTAAATATGGGTAGTTAGAGATATAAAAACATGCGAAACTGTGAAACATGAGTTACCTTTGGTCAATGAAATCATTTTTCCTCCTTTGGTATGGTTTTCCTTATTTTCTACAAATTTTTTTTTTTTTTAAAGATTTTATTTATTTATTCGACAGAGATAGAGACAGCCAGGGGGAGAGGGAACACAAACGGGGAGTGAGAGAGGAAGAGGCAGGCTCACCGCAGAGGAGCCTGATGTGGGGCTCGATCCCACAATGCCGGGATCACGCCCTGAGCCGAAGGCAGACGCCCAACCGCTGTGCCACCCAGGCGCCCCTTTTCTACAAATTTTAAAATGAAATACACTAACTTGTAATCAATAACTCTAACAGTGACTATTAGTTACAAAATAAAAACCAAATACAGTGCCCAGGGCAATCTTCTGGGTGGTCACTTAAAAGCAAAAAACCATTACGAGCAACTGCTCTCAAGTATCTGAAAAAGATACACCAGCAGGGAAACTGGGGCAAATTCTCACTTACTCAGACTGATTTGATAGATCCATTTGTTAACAAAAAGACTGGGTCAACATTACATTGTAAAGGTTCAAACCCAGAATCGGGTTTGGCGGCCCTGCATTCCCACACAAGGAGACGGAGGCCAAGGTGTTGACCCAGGGTGCATGAGGTCTGGTCAATGCTGGCCGGGCAGACCCGGGGCTCAGGTCCTGCTCTGGCGCTCTGGTGACCACACGCAGGCACACCCGCTGTCTTCTTGCACCTTCTATCCCTGGGTTGCCCCCACAGACAGCCGCACTGGTTCCTCAGCTGCGGACCCGGCCTTCGCAGCCAATTCTGGCCTGGGGCCGACACTGAGGCCCATCTGAGCCCAACAGGAGAGCACCAGACGGACCAAGAAGGAGCGGCCTGGTGCCGTGGGCCTTCCCCTCCTCCTCACCCACCCTCTGTCCTCCATCACTTCCTCCTTACCAAGCCTAGGTCAGATTCCACCACTCCCAACACGAACTAGTTACTGATTTTTGTCATCACCCATACTTACCACATTCGCCCTACTTCTTGAAAATGGTAAACATGCATTGGTGTGCTCACTTGCGTCCTTTGCTGGTGTCTCATAATCACTCACGTGCCCTCTCAAGGGACGTCACCACATACACCTGTGACATGCCCGCAGGTGACTGGACCTTTGCTGGATGTCTGACCCAGAAAGGGTTGATCCCTTTCTCTACCCCAGCATCTCTGAGTGTGGCAGCGAACTGAGGAGCAAGACATAGGCAGTCTAGCCAGGAGGCCATGCACACTGCTTTTCTGAGCCCTTGTTGAAATATTTTCACACCATGTAGTTGGCTCTGGTAAGGAGGAGCAGAGGAAGGTGGGTCTATACGACCTGCAAGCTTGCCCTGGAACCAGAGGAACCAAGCGTTGAAAGAAAAGAAAGAGAGAGAGAGAGGGAGGGAGGGAGGAAGGAAGGAAGAAAGAAAGGGGGAGGGAGGGAGGGAGGGAGGGAAAGCAAAGCAAAGGAAAAGTTGTATTTTGTATTATGAATCCCAACAAAAGTAATTCTATACAGGACAAACAAATCCAAAGGGAGCAGGTTTTCCTCACTGCTGCTGTCCTGTAGCTGGATGACCCTGGTATCTGCACACAGGGTGGAAACCACTCTGGAGTGACCCCCCCCCACCTCCCACCCCGGGATCTGGCCTCAGGAGCAAAACCACCCGTGCCCTATCAATTCCCCATGAACAGAATCAACGAGAACCATTTAATGCTGCTCACATTCTTTCATGGTTTCCTTTGTGGATCTCTTTTTGGAGATGAGAAAGTATAAGAATAGGGTCCTGGAATTTCTTCACCAATAGTACAGACAAGCCTTCCAGTAGCAGAACCTGGAAGCCTTGAAATTACTGAGGGATGTACTTGCTTTAGCTGATTCTTTTGTTCACCACTGGAACGCTAGCACTGCCCCAGAAGTTCATTATTTAATCCACACCCGATTATGCATTCCTTCATTGAACAAATGTTCACTGAATGCCACATGGAAGCCACGCTCTACAGACGTGCGAGTGAATAAGACAAGCTCAGTTCTCGCACAGATGGAGCTCATGTTGGAGTGGGAAGACCAGCGGTTGACTGACCATCAGCAGTAACTGCAGTGTCAGCTCGCTGGACAGTGTGGTCAGCCAGCCTTCTCTGGCCTCCCTGCCCCAGGTTGTTGCTAAATGACAGGTGGACAAATCATAGAGAAACTCACAGGTAAGTGCGGAGGTAGCCTGGGGGCTATACGTCCAGTTTGGTAAATACTGTAAATCTGAGCAAAGTGCTGAGGCGTCTGTGGGAAGGACTGTGAATTGGTGCGTTTCCTCGCCGCTGGCCACCTCAGATGGCATGGGAAGGAGAGGCTTGAAGGGGACCCTGGACAGCCTGCACCACCACGTGGGGATGGATCTTTGCTCTTCATAGTCCCTTCTTTTTTTTTTTTTTAAGATTTTATTTATTTGACAGAGAGAGACAGCAAGAGAGAGAACAGAAGCAAGGGGAGTGTGACAGAGAGCAGCATGGCTTTCCCCTGAGCAGGGAGCCCAATGTGGGGCTCGATCCCAGGACTCCAGGATCACGCCCTCAGCTGAAGGCAGACGCTTAACAGCTGAGCCACCCAGGCGCCCCCATCGCGGTCCCTTCTCTAACAAGAATCTCTGACCCTCAGAAGAGCAAGTCTCTTGTTATGTAAATAACAAACAATTTGGTCTGTAGGTCACAAACTAAGACACTCAACTACTGAAATGTTTGAGGGGAAACCATTTATTTCTGCATTTCCTGAACGGTATCATGATCATTACACATATTAATAATGTAATAAATGTTAGTTATAGGAATAACTCCGTAAATGAATCTGAAATATCATATACAACTACACTGGGTCACAGTTTAGCATGTAAAATTCACCCCTGAATGGGGATATCCCCCCATGAAGACATGTTTCCTTCTAAAAACAGTGGAAAGCTTTGACTTTCAGTTGAGACTCAAACTGGAGATGGGGAAGATATGAGACTAAAATTTACATAAATGTTGAAGCTACTGGATAATGAACCATGTGACAGCACCCGAAAACTATACAAGAAATTGATCATATGATGCTAGGATCGAGTCCATATCCCAAGCTGCCTACTGGAGCTAACCCTCTACTGGGAATGTTGGATAAGCATAGGAAAAAATGTTCTCTTGTTGAAGTCATGTTATCCAATATCCCTCTCATTTCACATCTAAGATGTGCGAGCGCCCACCGCATATCAATAACATCTCGAGTGCAAACGCAGTCTTCATTCACAGCTCAACAGAGGCAATCACACATTTAAGCTGCCACGTGGGCAGTAATGAAAAGAAGGAGACTCTGGGATTCATCAGAGCCGAAGGCTTGAGCTGGTTACTAATGTTGTCAGCATGATGCAAGGCCAGCACAAAGTCAGAACAATCACAGCATCTGAGCTCCTGAAGGCCCATTTACTCCAAAGATCTTTGCTATCTTTGGTCATTTTTCTAGAGAGCCTGTAATTGTAATTATACCCTGCACATGCCCCCTTTCCTGTGGTTTGGCTTACCACAGGCAACATTCAGGTGCGGTCTCCCTGGAGGGCTTTACGGTAACTCTGAGCTAGGACGTACTCGCGGGTTACAGGCAGTGACGTCACATCCTGAGGAGAGACTGCACCTCCCAACCCAAACCTTCTCTGGGGAGAAGGAAGTCTCCATTCTTCTTCAACCAGAAGAAATTGGAGTATACTGGGTCAGATTACAGGATGCTGATTGTCCAGCTTTGCTGATGGCTTGAACTACAGTTTGGGTCTATTTTCTTCCATCTACACTGGTGAACTGCCCAAGGGCACAGCTCACAGGGAAGAAGTTTGGAGCATCCCCCCATTCCTATCTCTACCTCTGTTTCTGTCTTTACCTCTTGGGTCCTATCATTCATTTTTTGTCTTGGGAACCGTTGTACACAGCCAGCCCATGGTAAGCTTTGAGTCTTGGCTAAGACGATACGTGAAGACCGTGCAGTTCCCTGAACTCAGTTACTATAGGTGCAAACTCAACTTTTAATCTTCTTTTTTTTTTTTTGCCATTGTTCCATTGTACATATCACAGTCGGAAATCTCATGAAGAGCAACAGAAACCATGTCTTCCTGGATAACACATTAATATCATCAAAACCTAGCTTTGAATTATGGTAGTCAAGAGTTGGCCTGATTCTCACCAAAAAAAAGGTAAATATATGAGGTGAGCTGAAGGAGTGTTAACTAACTCAGTTGTGGAACCCTTCAAAATGTGTATGTGTATCAAATCACTACTTTGTACACTTTAAATATATTACAAGTCTATTTGTCAATTATTCCTCAATGAAGCTGAAAGAAAGAATTGACTTGGAATTAGGGAGATCAAGACGTGAGGTGCAAGATCTTACAGAGAATGGACCGTTTCCACATTAAATTCCATCAGACTTCAAAAGAGCAACAGAGTGTATGTGGACTCCAGCAAGCCAGAGCAAACAGGAGACAAAGAGACAACAAGAGACAAGAGATGCTGCTGTCTCTTCCAAATATGTGTGGAGGCCTCTTTTCAGGCCTTTTCTAATGTTTTAAATCCCTAAATGAGAAAGAATCTCTTTCCTTCACCAGAGGGGTCTGTAGTGGGCATCTGCTATTTCCAACACGCAGAAGCCATTCCCCTTCTAAGGCTGAGGTTTCCTGTCCCTTTGCTGAGATAAGATCATTGCATTCTGGCAAGTTCTGTGCTGGGTTCAAAGATGGCAGGGACCCACTCAGAGCCTGTGGGGTCTTTTGTACTGGGCACTGGTGCCATCTTCCCAGATCCTCATCTACTGGGATTGTTCAACCACATGGGCCCATCAACGCTCTGATGCATAAGGAATTAGCTCCTGGTTTCAGGGGCAGAGAACAGGTCTGATTCTGGGGACCGAATCTAATCCTTCATTAAACGGAATCTAATCCTTCATTAAATGGAAGATAAAACGTTTTTTCCTGTTTGAGAACCAAATACTCAATGCTCCTGGGGATGTCTTGGTGGTCCCATAGGGAGTTCAGTGCCGTGACACACCCCTCTCCTGTGTCCATACTCCAGGCAGCTCCCAAGCTAAAGCATGTTTCCTCACTGACTCAGCCCTGTGCATTGACCTCCCAAACTCCTACAGATTCATATCCACTCTCCCCCCACACCCCCACTCCCTGTCTGGACCACCCCCATGGGGAAAAGCTTCCTGACTCCATGTCTTTGCCTGGGGTGGCCCTTCCCACCCCCAAACTCTCACTTGCTCACAGCATGCTCCCCTTACCAGTAGCTATCCACTGCCCTCAGGAAGAGGTTTGGGCTCCGTCCCAGAAACTCAAGGCCTTTTATGACATAGCAGCTCCTCATTTCTCCTATCTCCCCCTGCCCTTGCCCACCCCTTGCTTATGCATTTCCTTCAGTTCCTATAAAGGGCGCAAGCTCTTCCTTCTGGATCCTGCACTTGCCTGTGGACCTTCTTCTTCCTGAAAGCTCCCTCCCCTGCACTTTGTCTTTTACTGAGTTCTACCCCCTGGCTGGTCTAAAATAAGTGTTGTTCCCTCTCTGAACCCCACACCCTACCAAACCTGTCCCCTTCCAAACCCGATGCCAGCTTCTCCCAGATTGCCTGGTTGATTATGCCTAGCCAAGAGGTGAACACGGAAACACCACCATGGTGAGTAAAGTGGGCTGTTCAAGGACAGAGTGGTGGGGACAGTGACCACCTGCGGAGCTCTTAAACCCTTCACTCATTCGATTTAATAATTTCCTGAACGCTGCAGCAGTCCAAACACTGCTGTGACCCACATGCCACAGGCCAGCGAACAGAGCGTGACCTCTGTAAACAAAGGCCTTTGTTTGTAAACAAAGGCCACGCCTCTCGTCTCCCTCAAGGTGTGCCCAGCTTTGTGCACTGAGCCTGTTCCGTGGTTGGCATTCTATGCATTTGAGATCTTTGTTGAAAGGGAAGGATTATTAGTGTAGAAACTACATTTTTATCCAGAAGAATGTACAAGAGGGAAATTCCCTTGGCTATAGAGATATGATGGGAAAGCTATTAAGAGTAAAGAAACATAAGCTTAAGTCCTACTTGGCCAGGTTAGATTATAAATTATAAAGTGCACACAGTTTAAGGACAAAGTTTAAAGACAAGTTTGGGCATTTATATATACCCAGGTAACCACACCCCAAATAAGATATGGGATATTTCCCTCACACCAGAAAGTTCCTGTTCTTTTTTCCAGAGGCAACTCCTGTCTTGGTTTCTAACACTACATGATGCTTGTCCGTTCTTGAATTTCATATACACGGAATTATACAACCTAAGATCTTTTTGTCTAGCTTCTTTTATTCAACACAATGTCTGTGAAAGTCATCATGATGCTGCATGTATCGATCGTTTGCTCTCTTTAATTACTAAGCAGTATTCCTTTGCGTGGATATACATCCAACAGTTGATCTCCTCTTGTTGATGGAATTTGAATGTGCTTTTGGCTATCATGAGTGTGTTTGCTTTGGATGGTCTCGTACAAGTCTTTATGAGACCACAAGTCTTCATCTCTTTTCAGTCACTCTCTAGGAATGGAATTGGCCATAGACTAGGTGCATGCTAACTTTTAAGAAATGACTAAACCCTTTTGCACAGTGGTTGGACCATTTTACTCTTCCACCAGAGATGTACGGTGGTTCCATTGCTCCACATCCTTGCCAACATTAGCTGTTGTCTATTTTTTTATTTCATCCATACCAGGAGAAAAATGTCTTCTCTGTGGGTTAACTTGCTTTTCTCTGAGAACTAACGGTTGTCAGTGTTTCCCACATCAGCTGTTGGCCAAGGAAAGTCACACAATGAGGAAAAGGGGTCCTCTGCTCAGAGGGAGGTCTTGTAAGTCCAGTGATAGAGACATTCAGGAACCTGAGCAAGGAAGGAGCTGTGGTCAGGAATCATGGCGGGGTGATGGCTGAATTGGGATGCCTCTTCTCAGCTGAGGGACCTGGGAGCAGGAGAGATGTGGGTGCAAACCTAGGACCTTCCTCTTTCTGCAGAAGAGCTCTTCAATCAAAACTGAGAAATGACTTGGCACTGAATCTCTGATACATGGAAATAGTCTGAAGTGAAACTGCTGTGATTGATTTCTTTCAGCATTTTACTTCCCAATTCTTATCCTGGGATCTTCTATCACTTGCTTCCACAGTTAAGTAAAATGACAACCTCCAAAAAATAAGTCTTTTTTATTTATTACCATTTGCATTTGCAATAGACATGTAGAATTCATGTAATTTTTGTATGTAGTTGGTATGTCAGTAATGGGCAAGTCAAATGCACAAGTAACCTTCTTGCTGCCAAGAAGTACAGCAAATGCTGATTTTATGTGAAATTTTGTCAGTGTCCTCAGGGAGATACTTAGGGCATGGGACACTTGCAACAGAATGTGCAACCCCAAGATCAGAAGCCAAGATAATAATGTTGGTGGAATCACCACTCCTGAATGTGCCAGCCTACCTGCTGGTTAAGGCAGAGGGGCTGTGATTGTATGGATGTAGTGATAACAGTACCCCGCGTCTTGTCTTGTGCACACAGTGGGGCTCAGATATCTAAAGGCAGTGGAGTCAATACAATCTGCTAAGGCTTCAAAACAGCCCTGTCTCTGCTTCCACATGATTGCAGCAATCGAGAAAAGCCTCCTCAAGATAGACAGGAGTGTCCTGAACCAAGGAAGGCGCCAAGAACACAATTGGGGGATCTATATGGACAGCACAAGAGCGTAACTCAAGAAAGAGAATTGCAGGTGCACCTGGGGGGCTCAATCTGTTAAGTGTCTGCCTTCCACTCAGGTCATGATATCAGGGTCCTGGGATGGAGCCCCGCATCGGGCTCTCTGCTTGGCAGGGAGCCTGCTTCTCCCTCTCCCTTTGCCCCTCTCTCCTGCTCATGTTCTCTTTCTCTCCCTCTCAAATGAATAGTCTTAAAAAAAGAGAGAATTACAGAGAAGAAAAGCAAACAGGCAAGAGCATGATGCAAGTAAAAAGGTAAGCAACTTGAGTCTCTGCAGTTCAGTGTCCAGGTGAGTGTCCCAGGTGAGTGTCCCAGGTGAATGTCACAGGTGAGGGTCCAGGTGAGTGTTCCAAGTGAATGTCCCAGGTGAGTGTCCAGGTGAGTATCACAGGTGAGTGTCCCAGGTGAATGTCCAGGTGAGTGTCCCAGGTGAGTGTCCCAGGTTAGTGTCCCAGGTGAGTGTCCCAGGTGAGTGCCCCAGGTGAATGTCCCAGGTCCAGGTGAGTGTCCCAGGTGAATGTCCCACGTGAGTGTCTAGGTGAGTGTCCCAGGTGAGTGTCGCAGGTGAATGTCCCAGGTCCAGGTGAGTGTCCCAGGTGAATGTCCCAGGTGAGTGGCCAGGTGAGTGTCCCAGGTGAGTGTCCAGGTGAGTGTCCCAGGTGAATGTCCCAGGTGAGTGGCCAGGTGAGTGTCCCAGGTTAGTGTCCCACATGAATGTCCCGGGTCATGCCATCCAGCTTGCAGAGCAACATGGTCATGTTCTCTGGTCTGTTCAGTCACTAACTGTGGAGAAAGGCCCAGCAGTCAGCTTACAAATAGCATGTTATAGAGTAGCTGTAATTAATTGCAAATTTTTAACCTTATAAGTAAATACCAGTTAACTACTATGCAATTTATTTTCAAAGAAGCCCTTCATTGGCTTTAGTTTTAGTTACCACCTTGCCAGTCCTCTGTGCGTGCACATGGGGCCACCAAATCCTTCATCAACTTTGTCTGGTGCCAGATAGAGACTCAACTGCCTTCTTACCCAGGAGAGAGGAGGACAGCGGGGAGGTCAGATTCCCTCTAACAGTCATGCTCTGCTCGGTTGGCTATGTTTCCATTCCTGTGCATTTATCTTTCCCGATCACATTCATCATTTTGCTACAGTCCCGCTTTACAAAGTACAGGCTTATTTTCTAACAGTTTTCGGCAAGTGGCCCTTGTCAAGCTGACAAAAGATTAATCTGCTACTCCCACGTTTTTTATCTTTTTGAATTCCAATGTCATCTTTTCGACCTTGGCTGTAAAAGGAAACTAACGAAAAATGACCAAGCATCACAGATGCTGACGATGAACTATCGCACTTTATTCCACATCTTCTGGTGATTTCCGGGATGGTGCCACGTGGCAGTGTGGTCAGAGAGAGAAATTGCCTTTTCCACCTCTTTCACAGTCCTGCTTCGTGTCCTTCGTGGAGAAGTGTCCTGTGTTGCGGCCACTGCGGGAGGCATCGTGGGGGTCCCTGACAAAGAAGTCAGTTATGGCCCCTTGGGAACTTAATAACCATAAAACTGTAGATGAATTTACTAGATTTGCATCTTATTTATTATGCATTTATGGTGTGGACTGCATACTTACTATATTTCTAAGTCCTGAGACGTTAGACTAATTAGATTACGTTGGGATAAATCCAACAATTGCCAAGTCATAGAGTGTTGTTCTGCAACAGGAATGTGCTTGTGGTCGTTGGGCCTCTCATCAGGAAGCGCATTTGGTGAAGACCGAGTTGTGTGATGGCTAATGCAGTCCCATCAGATGGAATATGAAATGCAGTGACTTGAGCCTCATTCCATCTTCCAGGAGATAATCTTTGTATGTAACTCACACTGGGGAAAGGACATAAACCTTTTATTACCTCAGTTTAACACAATAATGGATTGTTGCTGGTTTTGCAATATAATGAAGAATTCATATTCAGTGTAATAAAGCCTATTTTACAGCTACATGAAGATTCATGGTGGGAAGACAATTTTTTTAATTAGGTAAAATAGAAAGCAGACCTACTACCGACCTCCCTGTTTTTACTTTCCTTCAGCCTTGCATGCACAGGTGCTCTGCAGAGGGCAGAGTGAGGACAGGTGAGCTTGTGGCGTGAACTTGGAGCACCAAGCCCTGGCCACGCTCATACGGTATCAGAATGGAATCATTATTCCAGCTCTATAAAAACTACTCGTTTATGTGCATTTTCTTCCAAAGAATGTTTCCCCCCTTGGGTAGTCATGGATTTTGTCCAAGGCAAAATTATGTTTAAAAATTTATATCCACCAATAAACCAAACCTACTTTGGAAACAATGAGCATCAACCAGAGGGGTAATAGTGTGGTGGAGACAAAGTGAACAGGCCCCTTGTAAACGAGCTAAGGCAGGTCCGCCGTGTTACTGTCCCCATCTCCCTAACGCTTACCTCGTCTGTGCCTCAACACCCCACCCCCTGCAAGAAGCAAAACTCTCACCAGAGAGACTGAGTCAGACACAAATATCCACAGGCCGGAACTACCTTTCTGTGATGCTGCCTGACGGTCCCCGCACACTGCCCGGGGCAACAGACCTGGAAACGGTCATTCTTAGAGGCCAGCAGCAAAACCCTCCACTAAAATGAGAGTGGGAAGCCTCCAACCTATTTCCTTAGTTAGATAAACTTTAGCAAAGGAACAGGACCTAGAACACCTTGCTTCTCTCGAGATTAGAGCATCTGCATGCAGAGGTGAAGAAACATGGGACATAGGATATGCGACTGCAAGCATTTCTGGAAATTTGGTACACTGGGGGAGCCCAAACGCAGAATGAAAATACTGAAAACAGAAGCGCTGGGAAGCAGTGGTGACGCCAGGTAGCTGGGGGCACATTTTTCTTTCAGGGCATGGGGCTTGCCGTTCCTGTGTCCATGCTGACTAAGTGAGGCTCACGGAGACTGATAATTTACCATCACAGAAGAAGTGATAGAAACGGAGACTGAAGTCATCCCTAGAGGACCCCAAGTCTGTGCTGCCCCCAGAAAGGCAGTGTAGTCTCAGGCAGGAGCGCGGCAGATGCTTTCAGGTGAGGAAAGGTGTGCTCTCCGTCTCGACGCTGCTGCGTAGTACCCACCACTTCCTTACCTCCCTGGGGCCGCTGCCACCTGATCTTTAGGGCGGGGAGGAGGCAGACCTGAAATACTACTTACAGACACGCCACGCAGTTGCTGAGGGCCCATGGGCACTGCTGCCGCCCCAGGACCAGGCCCCAGGCCAGGAGTGAGGGTGTGGGGGACCCTGCGGGGACCCCTGAACCGCTGGAATGAGGCCAGCATTGAGGTTCTCCAGCCAAGCCCATGTTTCCATCCACAAGGAAGAGTTTGGTGTCCTGCTGGTCTGGCTTCAAAGCCCGGCCCTGCTCCGTGCGAAACAGCTGACCCAGACTGACCCAGACTGAGTCATAAGCACTCTGCATCTCCACTTTCTTCCTCGGTCAGGGAAGGATCCCGTGCATCTTGGGCACTTCAATTACCCCATCAAAGCTGTTCGGAGTGAGAACAGCTCAGCAGTTTGCATGGATGCTGGTGTGCCTTGAACACTAGACAAATGCTAGTTGTTCTTTTCCATTTAAAACTATTTCTTATCGTTGTGCTTAATGCAGAAAGGAAAAGGACAGGGGTCTCTTCTGCCTGAGCAGAGGTGAGCCCAAGGACCCAGAGAAGGGAGGGCAGAACCCTATGGGGCTGCAGGGTGGAGGGGCGTCCTGCCGGGGCAGGGCTACCGCCGGGGAGCACTCCATGCTTGCACAGATGCGCAAGGACGACTACAGGGTGGATTTTTAAATCTATTTTGCAGACAATGATTTGTTACCACGGCACCACTCTTGCTACTTTTATGACACCGGCATTCTCCGGAGTATTTCCTAAAAGAATTTCACTGAACCACCAGAAAGACTGTCGGAAAACGCCTGCCCTCTCCCAGAGCAACAGGAAATGAGTGATTGGAGTGGGTTTTGCGTTGTTATCATGAGGCCGATCTCTATTAAATTTGCCCTAAGCGTGAGCTCTGTTTTGAAGGGCTGTACAACTAAAGGCAAAAAGAGTTACTTGAAAAACTTAAAACAATGAACGGTTTCCTAATCACCTTCAGTGTTGCCTCAATCAATTTCCGCGTCATGTGTGCACCTTGAGAAACGTCACTTGAACAAAAACAATCTAAGGGTTTTGAATCCACGGGATGACTCAGAAGCCTGAAGCAGATGCTGGGGGGACTGGACCCTGGACCGTTTCCTCCGGGGCCCTCGAACAGACTTGGCGTGGGAGAAATTCGCAGAGGCGCAGTCAACGGTGTGAGGCGGGATGCACACGGCAAGGGAGCGCTGCAGGGCAGCCCCCCTGCAGCCTGCGCCTGCCCCCATGACCCGCGGTCCCCTTAAAGGGCAGCGTCTGAGTCAGACCAGGCTCTGCATTCCTGGCTCCCAGGTGGTGCTTGCTGGGCTGATGAGGGGAACGGTTTTTGCGACAAGCCACAGAAAACACTGTGAGTGAAGAGGACACGGGGGAGACGGCAGAGCCTTGGCGTGAAGGGAAGAGTCGGGGAGAGCCGCAGGTGGCTGTGCGAGGACAAGGAGCAGCTGGGCATGGTCCTCGGGAAGGTGGGCCCTGCGCCCCGTGCGTCTCGAGTCTGCAGACCCTCCGTGAGACTGCAGATTCCACGCACGCGTCTTGCTCGGCTGTTGCTGGTTTGCACCAGGGTTCCCAGCACCAGGAGCTGCCCTTGGACCCTGATGGTGTGAGAGGAAGTCTGCATGGGGGGCTGCTACCGAGGGCGAGGAGCCACCACACTGGGGCAGGAAGGCGCTTCGGGGAGTTGACACCTGCGCTGCCTGTCTGGGTTCCGCTGCAGGTGCGAGAAGATGCTCTCCCACCGTCAGGCACTTCTTCGGTGTGCGAAGATGAGCGAGTGTGTGAATGTTCGTGGAGGCTGGTCTAGCGGGAAAGCAGGAGAGAGATGGGTTTCTGCACTGGTACATAAGAAATAGAAGTCAGAATTATGTACAAGACAGAGGAGCTCACACCCTCCTTTGTGATCTTACTTGCCCTCTGAAAGCCAATCCTGCCTTTGCCGCTTCCTCCGTGCCCAGGGGAGCCCCGTCGCACTGACCCAAACAGCGGGTGGAGAGACTCTGTAAAACCCAATTATACCATGGTCAGTGGTATTTTCTGCATCGGACTCAGCTCCCAGTGCAGAAACAGCCTCCGCTCTTACTCCAGTTTGGTCGGGTCTGCAGGAGGGACCAATCCGTCTGGTTCCTCATCAAGCTCTCTGGGCTTTGCCACAGAGCCCGGCCGTCTGGCCAGTGTGAGCCGGCCTGGGACAGTGCTCGCCCTCCTTACGTTGCCCCAGGGCCTCCCGCAGACGTGACGGTAAAGAGCAGAATGTGAGGCCCCGGCCCACAGGAATGCAGGGACAGTAAGGAAAGTGGACACCAAGCTCACCCCCACCAGTAGGGACACCCACACAGGGAGCGGCAGTCCCCGAGCCACTGGGAAGGAGACCAAGGGATCGGATGGGGAATGCCTGTGAAATATCTTGAGTAGAGCCCAGCAGATACTCCCAGGCCTATATTCATAGCATGACCTCTTTCTTCACCAGAAATACACGTGGAGGGAGGCCAGAGATCAAGTATGGTTTGAACATGGCAGAGACAGGCTGGGAAAGGCTCGGCGCAGCCGTTAACAACACTGGCTTCTGGGAATTCAGCCAGAGAAGGACCGGGAATGCACGTACCAAGGCCCCTCATGTTGGCACAGCTCTCGGGTAGGCCTGGCGTTTCTCCGCCGACCACAGGGTGCTTGGCCTCACCCCTGGCCTCCACCCACTGACCAGTAGCCGCTCTTTCCCAGCGATGACAACCAAAACTGTGTCCAGACCTTGGCCAGCATCCCCAGGTGCATAAGAGCCTCCAGCTGCGAGACCCAGACGTGTGTGCCTGTGGGATCTGTGGTGACTTAAAGATAAAATGTAAGGCAGTGTGGTAAATTCCAATTGCCCATGAGCACAAGGGGGGATATCAAACCCACCAACTTCCTTCCTTCTCTGCCTCTGTTTCTTCATCCACAAAACTGGGGAAATGCAAACAAATTCACAGAAATTGTGAGAAAATCACTTGGCAGGTAGCTGCCTCCTAATAGCACCGGTTCCTTTCTGCGGCTTTCATCCTGGGTCTGCCCACCCTGGTGCTGGGCCAGGAGCTCCCGGCCATCCTTCCACCCCCTCGTGCCTGGCACATAGTAGGTGCGCAGTGCAATATGCCCATCAGGCCAGTGAGGCGGGGTCGGCTGGGGGAAAAAAAACCAGTGAGTGCATCCCAAGGGCACGGGCGAGCGGCGTGGCGTCAGCGTGACCACAGTCCTGGGACTATAAATGGAATGAATATAGTGAACACTTAGAAGGAATTATGGTTACTTTATTTACCGAAAAAGCATCCTACAAAAATAGATGACATGTTTAAAATTAGCACGAAATAACAAGAATTTGCTAATTACCAGTATGAAATATTAAGTGGTCTGAAAGAACAGTGGGGAGGAAATTACAAGCAGAAATCACATTAATGCCCAGAGGGGACACGTTAATAGAATTGCACTTTCCTATAAAGATGAATCACTAATTAAGAGTAGGTCTAAGAGAGGCAGACAGGTTTGCGCACTGTTAGCAGAGGCAGAGCTAATGTCATCAGGGGCTCATGGAGAAACCAGCCGTGTGACCAGGGGATGACACGCATTCCTGTGTGTCTCCCTGAAGAAACAAAGCAGTAGTGTGGTCCGGGCCGGCCAGGTGCGGGGAAGCCTCTGGCTTACGGATGAGTGCAGTGTGTGGAGTGGACTTAGAGGGAAGACCGTAAGACCAAACGTGAAAGCCGCTGTGGGTGAAGGCGGCTCCCGCCCGCTGCCGCTCTGCTCATGGGGCCCCCCGAGCCTTCGGACGGCAATCTAGTAGTTCTGTCCATTTACACGAAAGAAAATGTCTGTGCACTTGGACGCACCACTTCCCCGCGGAAGCAGACTCTGGGGAAAGCAGTAAAAGTTGGTAACTGCAGTTCCCCCTCACAGAAAATCTCACGTGTTCTGTGGATTTGCATGGTTCAGAGCCTACCAGTGATGGGCCAGTGTGGGGGACGAGCCGCCCAGGCTCTGAGCCGTCGGGTCACCCTGTCTGTAGCCAATTTTACGTAATCAGACCAACTAAGAGCAGACTCTTTGTCTTCTTCTCCGTGCTGGGACTTAAATAATGTTGCGAATAAAATCCTCTGCAAAAAAGCTTTTTGTTGCTAAGCTTTAAATAATCGCTGAGGTTACTCCTGAGTTTAGTAATATATATAAACCTCAAATTAGCATGTTTTAATTATGCACTCTTTCATAAACTTGCATTCACATGAACACTAATTCTGAGAACTTCGAGTTGGCTCCTGTGCACGTGAACACCGTGATGTGTGTTCCATCCCCTCCCACGCGTGCTCCTGTGGACAGGGTAACCGTGTAGGTCCCTCTGGGCGTGGTGCATCCCTGCGTCCAAACAGCAGTCAGAGCGGACACGGAGACGGTGATTACAAACACAAAAACAGTAAAGACCTTGAGTCTCTCTACGTGACTCTCAGAGTTTTTGTGTTTCAAATGGAAAACAGCAAAAAAGTAAACAAACTTAAACGTGATAAAACAGTGCGAGCTGCAAGGTGCAACGTTTCTGGGAAGCGTGGCTGTAGCCAAGCAGTGAGGTCCTCTCCTGAACTTGAACAGCACCCTCAGAACTGACACTTATCTGTTGCTGAGCATTCATGGCTGCTTTAAAACAAAAAGCAATTCAGAGAATAGCCATTCTCAGGGACGACTACGTGAGAATTAACTGAGCCTGGTTGGGTGACAGCGACAAGCAGGGCACCAAGGGGCGACCCAGCCGGGGCTCCAAGCACTCTGGGGTCAGCATCTCAGGACACAGTGCACCTGAGCATCCAGGGGTCAGGGCGATGCTAGAAGACAGTAAAGCACGCAGAGCAGCCACACTCGGGTTTCTGTGGAACCTGGAAAATGAAGGGAGAGAACACGGACACACGGTGAAGGAGGGGCTGCGTACACGGTTGCAGAGCCCACCCCCCTCAACCGATGCCTGTCTCCTTGTGTGCATCTGACCGTAAAGCAAAATTTAAACCTAAGCATCTCGTTAAGACGGTCAAGAAAGGATTCATTGTAGAGTTGTCTATGGAGAAAAAGTGGTGAGGGTAGCATTAAATAATTCCTTAATAATTACGAGTCTTTTTAAAATGTCTACTTTTTAATTTATTATTGATACATTATAATACAATTATAAATTTATATATAATGCAAGCAGGAATTGTTTCTGTAGCTCCTGTTTTTAAACAATTTGTTATAAAAAATTAAAATATATGCAAAAGTACAGATGAAATAATGTGATGTCTGGAGTCAGTAGAATTGTTTCCCCCAAAAAGTCACATTGGTGTCCTAACCCCCAGGACCTGTGAATGTGACCTCATTTGGAAAGAGGGTCTTTGCAGATGTGATCCAGTTAGGATGAGGTCACACTTGCAGTAAGTGGGCGCTACTCCTATGACTGGTGCCCTCATAAGAAGAGGGCTGTTTGGCCACAGAAGACGCAGGGGAAAAGAGCCTGTGAGGACGGAGGCAGGGGTCCTAGTGACATGTGCGCAAGCCAGGGAACACCAGGCACATGGGCAACATCAGAGCTGGAGAGGGGCCTGGGCAGACTGCCCCAGAGCCTCTGGAAGGAACCAGCCTTTGACACCTTGCTTTTCAATGCCAGACTTCAGAACTGTAGCAGAAAACATTCTCTTGTTTTAAGACACCTAGTGGGTGGTGATTTCTTATGGTAGTCCTAGGAAACTCATATCTGACATCTGTCTTCAAAATACCTGGGAAGGAGAAAGTTACAGATGAGACAAGATGAGTTATGTATTAGGAACTTTTGCAGCTGAATGATATGCCCGCAGGAATGCAATGTATCATTTATCGCTTTGGTTTTTTTCAATATAAGCAAAATAAGAACTTCTTCTCCTTGCCTTTTCTCTTAATATATACTAGAGATTATTTCTCATTCATTCTTAACTGCATATTACTCCGCTGTGTAAAAATACTATACCTTCTCTCTTCTGTCAGACCCCTAGTGACGGTCATCAGGGCTGATTTCCTAGTTTCTGGTGACTTGCGTTGCTGCTGTGAATACAATTGCATATGTCTTAATATGTCTTATGGGATCTTTGCTCATGGGGCTAAATCCCTGGGAGTAGAATTGCTTTGTCTGGTTAATACATGATTAGATATTTTGCTACAGGTGGCAGACTTCCTGCTAGCACCATTCCCGCCACCAGTGTGAAGGACACCTTCTCTGATCACCAGCACTGCATTAATCTTTCTTTTTTTTTTTTTTAAAGATTTTATTTATTTTTTCAACAGAGAGAGAGACAGCCAGCGAGAGAGGGAACACAAGTAGGGGGAGTGGGAGAGGAAGAAGCAGGCTCCCAGCAGAGGAACCTGATGTGGGGCTCGATCCCACAACGCCGGGATCACGCCTTGAGCCAAAGGCAGATGCTTAACCGCTGTGCCACCCAGGCGCCCCTGCATTAATCTTTCTGAGAGAATGATTGTATTCTAGTTTTAATTTGTGCTCTCCTACAATGAAGGAGATTTAACATTTAAAAACCATGTAATCTTCTCTGTGAACAGTCTGCTCATAACACTAAGTGTTTTCCTAGGTTATTGGTCTTTATGCTTTGTGTTTTTAGCAGTCCTTCTATTTTGGGATTATCAGTGCTTTCTGTGTAATATAAGTCATAAATATTTCCCCAATTTGTCATTTGTGCATGTTTGTAAGATGCAAATAGCTTTAGTATAATCAAACCTATCACATTTCCCTGTTGCTTCTGTATTTTGCATCATAAATTATAAAACAACTCATCTTTGTTTTCTTGTAATGCTCATATGGGTCCGTCTCCTGCACTTAAATCGGATCCATTTGGAATTGATCTTGGTATACAGTGGGAGAAATGGATCCAGTTTTTTTTGTTTGTGTTTTATTTTGTTTTGTTTTGCTTGAGAAAGAGAGAGAGAAAAGAGACAGTGCATGTGAGGGGTGGAGGGGCAGAGGGAGGGAGAGAATCTCAAGCAGGCTCCATGCCCAGCACAGACCCTGACATGGAGCTCGATCCCACGACCCTGAGATCACCACCTGAGCCTAGACCAAGGTCAGACACTTCACGGACTACACCACCCAGGAGCCCCAAAGTGGGTCCGGTTTTATCTTTCTATTTAGAACTGGAAGAAGTGGATCAAAGTTCTCACCTCCTGCAGAGGTCTGGGCAGCTTTGTTCTTCAGGTGCAGTGGGTCAGTGCCTCCCGCGAGCTTGCTGGAAATGCAGATGCTCGGGCCCACCCAGACCCAAGGGACTTGGGCTCTGCGTTCCAGCAAGACACTTGGGAGATTCAGTTAGAAAAGTGGATTCCAAGGGGCACCTGGGTGACACAGCGGTTAAGCGTCTGCCTTCGGCTCAGGGCGTGATCCTGGCGTTATGGGATCGAGCCCCACGTTGGGCTCCTTTGCTGGGAGCCTGCTTCTTCCTCTCCCACTCCCCCTGCTTGAGTTCCATCTCTCTCTGGCTGCCTCTTTCTGTCAAATAAATAAATAAAATCTTCCCTCCCCCCAAAAAAGTGGATTCCGATTTGAGAAGGACTGTTGTTAAAAACAGTTTATCTTTTCTCCGGAGTTTTTTTCTCAAAGAATAAGCACATTAAAATCCATCATTTTCCATGAATCTGGCCATACCAGACCCCACATTCACACTTCTTGGGCCCTACGATGGCGTGATGGTGGGATTTTAGTGTGTGCAGGAGAGCCGTGTGTAGTAATGAATGAGCCACTGCTCACAAGGGTGACAAAACCACCAAAGATTGAAACCACCCGTGCCTGCTCTCTGACCGTGCCCCCGCAACGCCCACTCATTTCATTGTAATTATTTATGTTTCATTTTCTATTTTTTAACTTTTCAAACACCTGTACTGTGTACAGTATCCTATGACAACTTCCCTCGATATTATGTTTCCAGCAGCCATGCACTCTGAGGTCCATTCTCCTTCACTGATGCCAACAGGACATTGCATAATAAAAAATATCTCTGTATCCGCCTTTCAAACTCTGGGGTGTTCTCGTGTTTTCAGCCACTATAGAGCATTACAAACAATTAAATTCGTGCTCCCACAAGCAGCTCTCTTTAAACTGTCTCATTACGAAAATCTGCCAGAATTTCTAGGAGTAGAAACTGGATAACTTAGTGGAAGCACATTCGATTCCACATTGTAAAGCCCACTTGTTCTCCGGAGGGGCTGCGCCAGCAGAGCTCCCGAGAGCTGCGAAGGGCCCTTCCAGGCGACGCCCGCCAGCATCTGGCTGGTGACTGCCCGTCCTGGGGGAGGGGGACGCCCACCGTCTCATCCCCCTTGCGCTCAGGAAGGCTGCGCCTGCACGTCTGAGACTTCTGCTGTTCTCGCTCATCTGAAGTGGCCGGTCTGTCTTCTGCGCATTTCGTCTTTTATTCATGTGGTTGTTGTCCTTTATCTGATTCCTAGAGTCCTTTACATGTCCTGGACACGTTCCAGACACTGATCCTTCATATGTTAGAGATTCCCATGGTCCTCAGGCGTGTTTTTATTGCCTTTATGTGTTTTATGAGGACTGGTAGCTTTGACCTTTGACGTAGTTGAATTTACCAATTTTTCGTATTATTCCCGGTGTTTTTGTCATGCTACGCTCTCCTGTTTTGGGGTCATAAAACACTCTCCCATTTTTGTTTTTAAAATGTCAATGGGGGCGCCTGGGTGGCTCAGTCGGTGAAGCGTCTGCCTTCGAATCAAGTCATGATCTCAGGGTCCTGGGATGGAGCCCCGAGTCAGGCTCCCTGCTCAGCTCATTCTCTCTCTCTCAATAAATAAATAAAATCGTAAAATAAAATAAAATAAATGTTAATGGTTACATTTACATTTAAATCTTTACCTGGATTGATTTCTTTGAATGGTGCAAAATATAGACTTATATTCTATTTTTCCAAATGAGTTTCCAGAGGCTACTCCTGAAATAACGTATGGAACAATCCAGCTTCCCAGAGACCTTCCACACCGACTCTCAGTAGCTCCCTGCAGTGCGGGTCGGCAGCACCTGCTTCTGTGACTGGGCTGCTTGGTGGTGAGTTTTCGTGTCTATTAGCTCAGTGCACACACAGCCTCGAGACGTGCCATGCAGAGCTCGGTGCTCCTGGTCCAGCCGAGGCTCTCTGGGGGTGTGGGGGGGGTGCTAGATTTGGGGCAGGCACTAGTGTCTGCTTGAAAAATTGATATACTATACAATTTTAATGTAGTCAAATGTATTGACTTTTCTTACCAGATTATTTCAGGTGTTACTGTTATATATCTTTAGATTTAGAATGGTTTTATTCTTTGTATTTAATACTTCCATTCTCTTGAACTACTTGGGAAGAATTTCAGCTTCAAGGAAAAGAAAGCCCAACTGACAGCATGTTCAATACAGAGGGATTCAGGTTTCCTCCGAGAAACAATCACGGCATTATTTCTGTGCTTCAGGCCTGAGGCAGATGCTTCCATCCCTTCTAGAACCTGGCGCCGTCCTTGAACTGTCACCGGAGGCCTCGCCTCCACCCCTCCATGTTTGGGGGCTTGAAGGATAAAACGAGAGGACTTTGGACCCAGAGGGCATCGCGCTCAGTGACATGAGTCACACAGGGGAAGACAGTACCGTGTGATCTCACTTCTATGTAGAATCCAAGAAAAAGAACAAACAGACAGGGACTCGAGGACACAGAACAAGCTGGTGGGCACCACAGGGGAGGGGTGAAGGGGTGGGAGAAATACAGACTCCAGTCATGAAATAAGTAAGTCACGGGAGAGAGGAGAAACAAAAATAATAGAACAAGAGACTCCTTTCTCACGAGTCAAAGCCTACATAATGCACTGAAAATTCTATTCAGCATCTTTTTATTTAATGAGAATTCCTGTTAAATACTGACAGCAGCTTACCTGACAGGTTTAATTTTCCATATTGTAAGGGGTTTTTTTTCTTTTCTGTTTTCTTAGGGTTTTAGTAACATGTTGGGGTCACATCCTGGACTGGCTGGGCCCGAAAGCCCCCACACGCGTGGGTCCAGCCAAGCCCTGTCATCCCCTCCAGGTCCTCGACATAGGACTGGCAAGAGGAAGTTTCTGAGACATTCATCAACGGAGGGAGGTGTTTCATGTGTAAATCTCATGGCCAGGAAAGGGGCAAGAGACAGATGTGATGCCTTCCCCTTCCTCCTCTTTCCGCTGGAGAAAAAAACACAAAAACACAGCAAACAAAACTACAATGCGTGGCCCAGTTATGAAGAGCTTTGTTTTTCCTGGAATCCGTCACGCCAGGTCACCGGTGCGACGTGGGGAAGCCGGGACGCGCCACGAGAAGGCGAACCGGCCGTGAGACACAATGTTCCCGCTGCCGCCTGCGCGGGGCTCTTGCTGCGGCGCCAACGCTGAAACACAGCATCGAGGCAGCGGTGCCCTCCGGCCACGACAGCCTGGCCAGCGCATCACCCATTTCCTGTTTACTCTGCGGGTTTCATCGTCTGTCTCCGTGACTGATGCCACAGCGGGGCCCAGCACGGACTGTTACAGCCTTTCCAGGGAGCCTTGATTTGAAACATTTTACTCTATTAAGGGATCCCGCGCCTTTACTCCAGGGTTATTTTCCTCTCGCTGATCGGCGGTGTCCAATTAACCTGGCTTGTGTCCACCCACGTTTCCTCCCTGCTTCCCCGGGCACGGTTGTGCTCGCCCACCCAGAGGAGCCCAGGGTGGCCACACAGCTACCTTGCCATTCGTTTTCTGACCTGGGTTCTGTGTGGCTTTGTTATTTCCGTTCTCACTAGCTCCAGACACACTGCTTTCTATAGTCTTTACTGAGTGGAATCAAAAGTCAAACGAAGGCCTGGGTGATAATTAGGGGACACACGTTGCCAAGAGGCCCCGCGACTGTGTGACATGCAGCCCAGTGCTTCTCCCGTCCGCTGCCTGTACCAGTGACATGATCAAGGCAGGTGGTAGGACGGGCTCTCCCAGCACTGAAACCAGCGGTGGGTAAAGCCGAGCGAGTGGCGTCAGGCCTCTGCTGGTGGGGCAGGTGGCCGTCCACTGCAGAGCTCAGCTCACTGAGCACAGGCTGGCACTGGGGCATGCCGGCAGCTCTCTCCCTGTGGTGGGCAGGGGTGGCCGCAGAGGTAGGAGGGGGTCACAAAACCCTGCCCTGAGCAGGAGTCTGCAGGGCCCAACCACGCAAGGCGCGGGGGAGGGAGGCGGGCTCGTTGTCGGTGGTGGCAGAGCCTCAGGGAGGTTTGACTTCACTGCGGTCTGTGCTTATACAGTCACTGGGCGGAAATGTCAACACCGTCTTTCAGGCCTCAAGCTTATATGATGTGGCTCAAAATCTATCTGTTACTCTTCATCATTGAGTCTCCCTCTTCCATAAGGCACGTAAGACAGGGATCCGTCCAGATGCTGCTGCGTCTAGGCTCCCAAAGGGCCGCCAAGCCTCCCTCCACCCGCAGATGGTATTCTCAGCTCCCCTCTGTGCAGCGGGACCCTTCTTCCGGAATTGTCGAGCAAGGGATACGGATGAGAAGGAGGGAGAATTTTCTCTTTAAGCTGACGTGCACACTAAGAGGCCAGGTGAGTTGTGGCAACATGGCCCCTCTCCAGCCCCCTACTAAGGTCTCCAGAACTCAAGACCAAAGGGTATTGTTCAAATGAAATGTAGCCCTGAAAGTTTCTCTAGCCGTCAGCAGATAAAACACATCAGTTTAAAAATGAAGAAACAATTCTAGAAAGAGTAGCTCTGTGGTTCAAGAGGGAATGTCCTGAAATGTGGCAGGTCCTCTTCTAGGTAAGATACAGTTTGGGAGTGACAGGTGCAGATGCAGGTGCGGGCGCAGACATGGGCGTAGGTGCGGACTTGAGTAGAAATAGATCAGACCCGCATAGACACTGAGATCCCTCAATAACAGCGTGCGGTTGTCCAGGTGAGTGTCACACAGCAGGTGCGTGATCTCTACGGTGGCCCACCTGTGTGTGTGTGATTTTCTGTCTCCAGGGCCCAGGTGCCTCCATCTCGTGGCTGGGCTGTGCCTCCCCTTCAGACACACAGATGTTGTCAGGGAAACAGCGGACCACACTCCCTTTATGTCTTTTGTTATAATCTAGGGTCCTTGTTGTTGTGGGGACACGTTTCTGGAGTATGACTGGGATGCTGTTGCCACACTGTTCGCTGCTCTCAAGAAGGAGAATGGAGACACAGCCACTGAACTGAGAGCTAACTGTGAGGCCCAGCGATCGTGTGAAATGACAGAGGGGACATTCTTGGATCGGAAGGAGGACCAATTCCTGCAAAATACAACAGTAAAAGATGGCACCTGGGTTTGCAGAGCCAACTTAGCCCATGTCAGCCATGAAAAATGTGCCTCACAGACCTGCAACCACAAAACTGGCCAAGGGCCTTGCCGCTGAGCTCTGGAAGCCACAGTCTGGCTTTGCAGAGGCCACCATTCGTGGCTGCTCCAACCATGACTGCACCCATCAGGCTACTGAGCAAGACTGGCAATCTGCTGGGGCTCAAGGTCCCCCCACAGCATTGTTGAGCCTCCCTGGACTCACACAGCCTCTGAAAGCTCTCCCAGTCTTGGACCCCTCCCAGTGGGACAGCATCTCCTCTGATAAAATCCTTGCACATGTAATTCTTCTTGGCGTCTGCTTCCTGGGGACACTGTGCCAAACATAGGACAGAGGCGTGAATTGCAGAGCACGTGCAAGTGTGCAGACGTCGTGGCACCTGGGGCTACGGTGACTGCAGCCCAAGTGGGGAGGCTGTCACTGTGAGGCCCCAGCAGCTCTGAGCTACAGCTGGGAGGGAGAAGACTGAGCATCCCTGGAGGCCGGGTGAGGAGAGCAGCAACTTGCAAAGGAAAGACGCAACAGGTTGAAAGCATAATACCTTTCCCTGCAGGAGAGGCATTGCAAGATAGTGGAAACAGAATGCACTTGCTTGCTGGACAGACTTCAGCCCACACCATCCCCACAGTGGACTCCTGAATTCCACAGCCCGTTCGCGTTGCCCACAAGCCCTTTCTCTGCATCTGTTCAATCTCTTGGGATTGCTATGAACTCGACCATAACTTGTATCTGAAAGGTTTGCCTCAACCACGAAACAGCCCCTCCGCAGAGACGTTTCCTCCTTTCTTGGCTGGGATGACTTTCCAAACACCTACAGTTTCAGGCATGCACGCAGACTCCCTAGCCTCTTGCCGTTTTCCGAGTGATGGGCTGGAATGGAATAGCCCAGTGTCTCGGTCTGTTTGGGCGGCCCAAAAGAACAGCACACATGGGGTGCCTTATAAACAGCAGATGTGTATTTCTCATGGTACTGGAGGCTGGAGGTCCAAGACCACCAGCAGGTTCAGTGTCTGGGGAGGGCCGCTTCCTGGCTCATAGACATGGGCTCTCGCAGTGTCTCTGTGTGGGGGTAGGGGCCAGGAGCTCACGGGGTCTCCTCTACAAGGGCTCTAAAAACACTGTGGGGGCTCTGTCCAGGGCCCCCCCCAAAGACCCCATCTCCTAACAGCACCCTGTTGGGTTCAGGATCCCAACACATGAATCTGGGGGACTCAAACACTCAGTCCATGACATTCTACCCCTGGATCCCAAATTCAAGTACTCCTCACATGCAAAATACACTCACTCCACCCCAGCAACCCCGAAGTCTTAATTCCCTGCAGCATCCGGTGAAAAGCATGGGAAGCAAACGTTCCATCCACAGCACCCGGCTCCTGGTACTGTCCGTTCTCTTCCCAGGACTGTGGAGCCCCCCAGCCACTCAGGAAAGCTCGGCCATGGTAGTGACCAGTAATGGGGGTGACAGCAGCAAGTGTCCCCACTGCAAGGAGAGCAGAGTGTGTCCCACTGACCCCAATGTGCCTCAGGCCGGAATGGAAGCAGCCCTTTCAGACCCCAGACTGCCCAGACGGGGCTCCGAGGTGCCAGAGCCATGTGCTGGACTCAGGCCTCCGCTGCAGCCCCGGCTGTGTGCCTCGGAACTTACTACCTGTTTTGAAGTGTGTTTCTTTATTCCTCTTCTCGAGGCTGTGAGCCACTCAGGGCATGAGCCCCGACACACACCCTATGTCCTGTGTCCAACGCACCTGTCACAACTCTGGAAGCTAGTGGGTGCTCGTGAGTGATGAGTGAACAAAGTGCTCAGGAGTGACTGACGAAACTAGCAATTAAACTAGCACTGGGATCGAGGTCTTTCAGCCCCTGCAAACCCACCCTTCATTCTGTAATATCAGAGGCCTAAAACCATCTGTATAAACAGGCTAATTCTATTATTTTTTAGAAAAAACAATAAACTTCAGGTTTTAGAGTTTTATGGCTAGTGAAGTTTGAACAGTTAAAAATTTTGTATAGCTTTAGTTAAATATTCCTCTAATAACAATACATTTGGGTGGTGTCTGATTAATGGGTAAATCACATGTGGCCAGAGAGAAATCCAAATCTTACACGTCATGTGGTTACATTTCATTATTTTGGTGTATTACTTGGTAATATGAGGACGTACATTACTCATGACAATTCAACCTCGGGAAATCTTGTGGAGTCTATTACGCACCAGGCGCTGCCCCAGGAATTCGGGAAGATGGATGAATGGCATCATCCCGGCTTCAAGGAGCCTCAGCCGTGAGAGCACAGCACACCGCTGACTGGTCGCAGCAAGTCCTGTCCAGCACAGATGATAGCAGCCACCCTCCCTTGTGTGCTGGGACGACCTCACTGCACGGCCGTTGCAGCCCATTTCTGAGGACAAATCAGACAGGTGACAGCCCCCTGCTACCACGTTCCCATTCAGCCCCCCGCTGTGAAGCCTGCCACACACCCCGTCACATCAGGAAGAGTCAGCACTGAGAGGTTCTGGGTGATTCTACTAGCCCTTGTGTGCTGGAAGCTTCATAAAGTTTGGAAAAACAGCATCGATTTTTAATCTTCAGATGCAACTGTCTGGCCCTGAGCCCTCAGAATGTGTCATGTCAGGCGTGTTAGGAATTCATTTACTCTATCTCTATTGACCCTTTCGGCCATGGATGAAGTGGGTATTATCAGCTATGGGCTTCAGTCAACAGTCACGTATCAATAGGGTCTATTAATTGTGACAAATGCACCACAACAATGCTAGATTCTGAGAAAGGGGGAACTAGTGTGGCTTTGGGATAGAGAAGAGGGTACAGCAACACTCTCTGCTCTCTGCTCGGTTTTTACACAAATTTTGAAACCATTATTAAAAAGTCTAATTTTGGGGGCACCTGGGTGGCACAGCGGTTAAGCGTCTGCCTTCAGCTCAGGGCGTGATCCCGGCGTTCTGGGATCGAGCCCCACGTCAGGGCTCCTCTGCTATGAGCCTGCTTCTTCCTCTCCCACTCCCCCTGCTTGTGTTCCCTCTCTCACTGGCTGTCTCTATCTCTGTTGAATAAATAAATAAAATCTTTAAAAAAAAATAAAAATAAAAAGTCTAATTTTAAAAAATTTTTTATCATGTTATGTTAGTCACCATACAGTACATCCCTAGTTTTTGATGTAAAGTTCCATGATTCATTACTTGCGTATAACACCCAGTGCACCATGCGATACGTGCCCTCCTTACTACCCATCACCAGTCTATCCCATTCCCCCACCCCCCTCCCCTCTGAAGCCCTCAGTTTGTTTCCCAGAGTCCATAGTCTCTCATGCTTCATTCCCCCCCCGTTTGCCCCCCCCTTCCTTCTTCCCTTCCTTCTCCTACCGATCTTCCTAGTTCTTATGTTCCATAAATGAGTGAAACCATATGATAATTGTCTTTCTCTGCTTGACTTATTTCACTTAGCATTATCTCCTCCAGTGCCATCCATGTTGCTGCAAATGTTGTGTAATCATCCTTTGATAGCTGAGTAATATTCCATTGTATATATGGACCACATCTTCTTAATCCAGTCATCTGTTGAAGGGCATCTCGAAAGTCTAATTTTTAAAAAAGAAAATTAATAACCAATTCAATTGCAACACTCACTGAAGGTGTAAAGTCCAGCTAGCATCCGCGGCTGTGGTCACTACTCTCCAACCTCTGTGACTGCTGGCTGGGAAATGCTACTTGTGGGGTCAGTTCCTGATAAAATTCCTTGGCTCCCGTACATCAATTCATTTAAGAGGCAGCCTAGTGATGAGAAATTATGTCCAATTTGCATTCAAGATCCAGATTCTAATTTATACTAGTAATTGTCTGACTTGTGAATAGGAGAAATACAATTCTGGTCTTTGCTTTTATCAGTTCCTTTTGAATTTAGAGAATGTTTTCAAGTTTCACAAAGGCCTGTAGGATCACTTGGCCGCTGCGTTTCGTGGTTCACAGAATGATGTCTCTTTCACAGGTTCGTTAATTCTTTCAAACCGAAAAGCTGCTCTCGCTGTGTTGGAATCGGCTGTCTGAGACACAGACGCCCACACTGCGTGCACCGATGACTTTGCAGGAATTCAGGGGGCAATGAGCCATGTGGCTCCCAGACCAGCCCAGAACACACTTTGTCCAGATGGGCGTGTGCACCATCTGTCCTGGGGAGGTGACAAGCCCTTGCACACATGCTGGCTGAGGGACTGCCTCGACCTCCCTTACCTGGCACACAGCCAGACTTTGTGTCCCAGCCACGCCATGGGCTTGTGGCCAGTGGGCTGAGTGGGAGCCGTGCTCACACCACAGGCCTGCACAGCACGCCCTCACAGCGATCCGGCTGCCTCCCTCCTGCCTGTGCACAAAGAGGGGCACAGAGGCCTGAGGCCGGGGGAGTCCCAGAGGCCCGGATGGCTGTGTGGATGGATAGCTGTGCCACCGTCGAGCCACTAAAGTTCTAGGGTAGTGTCATGTGGTTGACCTAGAGAAGGGCAGGAGGGCGTGCAGTAGGTAACCTGAAATATTTCCAGGTCTTTCTTGGTCTCCACAATGATCACGTGTATGTTTTGAAGCTCCAAAGAGTAGAATTTGGGCCAGTAAATAAATATTGCAAGGACTACCACTGTGGCCAACGCAGATCTGAATAAAAGGTGGGAGCATTCGAGGGGCGCCTGGGTGGCACAGCGGTTAAGCGTCTGCCTTCGGCTCAGGGCGTGATCCCGGCGTTATGGGATCGAGCCCCACGTCAGGCTCTTCTGCTATGAGCCTGCTTCTTCCTCTCCCACTCCCCCTGCTTGTGTTCCCTCTCTCGCTGGCTGTCTCTATCTCTGTCGAATAAAGAAATTAAAATAATCTTAAAAAAAAAAAAAAGGTGGGAGCATTCGAACATGTTGGGCTCCTGACAGGGAAGGTGTCCAGACAAGACCCAAGCTCGTGACCACCTGGAGGGCTATCGGGGTTAAAATCCCAACATCGTGGACCCTGTGCCATGGGGGCCGCCCAGGAGCCACCCCCACAAAGGGCTTATTTGTAATCACAACAATGCTTAGTGTTCTAGATCGTCAAGGAACAAGGGCCTGCTGGACATCAGTCTGACCCATGCAGTGTCAGACGTGCTCAAGGCCTGGTCCACGCGGACACAGCGTGTCCTGCAGTTGGGGACACAAGGCTAACACAGCTGAAATTAAAGTCAGCTGTTCCAGAGAGAAGAGAGGCAGCTCTCACCTGCGTCTGACCAGGAAGGCCGCGTGATGTCAGGGAGAGCGGCCCGCAGCAAGGACATGGTGAGACCTCTGGCCAAAGAGGGACCCGGTGTCTCGATGGCCTCGTCCCCAGTAAGATCCGTTAAGTGCAGCAGTCACCCCTCCATCTCGTGAAGGTAAGCTGATGCCATGCCTGCGGACACACTTGGTAAACTGAGAACTTGTGCGCACACGGGGTTTGTTAATTATCCCCCCGTTACCCCGAATTCCTGATGTGAAAGGTCCGTGTCGTGCCTGCTGCACCCAGAGGGGCTGGAGGAGTTCCGACCCGAAGCAAGCACTCACTAACTATGTTCCTGTGTTAAATAAAGTACGAGCGAGAAAACTAACCATTCCCATTTCAGAGTGGACGGCACTTCTGATGAGATTAAAACGTCAGGCTTGTTCAGTGATAAGAATCGGTCCTTCCTGCCGCCCTGTCGCACAGACCCCTGAGCAACGAAAGCCACTTAAGCCACGTCCAACAGCATGCTGCGTGGTGACGTCTCGGGCAAAAGTGTTCATTTCCTTCGGTTTTGTGATTTTTGTTTCATACTGGTCTGAGTCGCTCAGTTTCAAGAGGCTATTCTCCGACATGTTACAGTTCATGGAAGGGACACATCTGGGATATGATTTTACAATGTGTTTGGGTACGTACGGCTGGAAAGCTGCTGGTGGACACTGTACTTTGCATCTTTCACTTAAAATTGTTTGTCGTCTTCAGATTCCAGGACAAGTCCTCTGAGTCAGTCTCCGAGGGGGCCCGGAAGACTCACCGGGGCTCTGGGGGTTACGTCCACTGATGGGAAGAAGACCAGACGCTGCAGACCCGGCCCCTGGTTTCAGACCCCTTCCACTCTGACTCGTGGGTGTGTCCCGACCCGTCACACCTGATGAACGACTTGGAAATATTCAGAAGAACTGAGTTCAAAAGCCAAAACTTATTTAATTCTCTCCAGATTCGTACCATGAAGGTCCCGGGGCGGTTCACAGAGCTTTCACAATCTTGACTGCTTTACAGGATAGAAACAGCAGCAACAAACCACAGGAGAAGGCTAACTTGGAATGATGAACACAAACCCAGGAAAAAGACCGAAAACTCAGAATTTCTGGAGAACCCTGCCGTTACCGCACACAGCACTGCCCCTCAAGGCCCACCAGAAATCTGGGAATCCCATGTGCTCATTCCACTTTCTGCCCTAATTTAATTTCTAATGTGTTCTCTCCCTAAAGGGACAAAGAAATTTTATAAAAGTCAGAAGAAATTGTTCTCTCAATATTCCTTGACTTGGCATCCTACAATAGTAAATTCTATACGCCATTCTTTCAATTGTGATTTTTTAATGTTGTTCATTTTGAAATTATATTTGTCCACATAAGCTACATTTTACACTTATCTTTTCATCAGGGAAAAGACACTATAACTCTGAACAGAGAAAAAATGAACAAATGTAGGTGTACTGTTTCCTGCAAAATGATACAGACTGTGAGAAAATATGGTCAGTCCTCCGAGACCCTGATTGGTACAGTTCTGACCATTTGGGGAAACCCATAAGATGTTCTTAGGGTTAGGGTACTTACAGCTCTGTGGGTGACCTACAGTGCTTCGTGTTCCCAACAACCGGTCAGAAAAACCCGAGGCCACCATGCCTTTCCCCCACGGCCTCACTTCCGTTAACCGGTGCTTGTGTCGAGGCCCCGTGTCCGTCCTCTCCAGTCACCCCTTGGAGTTCTCTTTACAGATGTGTTTCTCTGTGTAATCCGGTGCCAAACCTCATCCCTGGATCCTCAGTCTTCTCGGCATTTCGAGAGCTTGTTTCTGCTCTTCTCAGCAGAAAGCGTGCACGCTGTCCCAGATTTCTTGTGTGCAGAGGCACCACAGACCCAGATGCCCTGGGACCTGGACGTCCTGCATCAGGTCCCTTCAAGGTTCCAAACGTGTGTGCTCTCGAAGCCTCCTGGGAGAATAACACGTGGAGAGACGTATTCGGGTGTCGTGCTCACCCACTCCTCCGTCCCTTCTAAGAAACTGTGCAGAGCGGGGCGGCCGGCGAGGTCGAGCAGAGCTGTCACCAGGCTCTGGGCAGCACGGGCAGGGTCGGGGTCCCGCACAAGGAGGGCCAGACGCAGGGGTTCTGAGACGCAGAGGCTGCTTGCAACGTGCACAAAGCCAGACGGGCTGAAGGAGGGTTTCAGCAGCGGCCAGTGTGCACAGAAGCCCCGCTGTCCACTGCACCTGTTAGGACTGTACGATTTCTGAAACCCTCGGTGACTAAGATGGGATTTCCTTGCAGAAAAGTGGGATCATAGCTCAGACAACTGTTTGGATTTAGACACAAAATAATGTGCATTTCTTGCACTGAGAGTTCATGGTATAAAATTCTAAGAATAATAAGACTATTAATATTAAGGCACGAATAATATCTGGGTGTGATCAAAACCCTGTTTTGCCAAAATTACTTATTCTGTCTGTTCTTCTGTAAGATTTGCTGAGGAACGTGTACCTTTAAGACACTCACGGCCTCGGGGGACCCCAGGTCATCAGCCCGCCTCTTCTCCCTTTGCCCTCCCGCTCCCCGTGCACGCTGCCGTCCCTCATCGCTCCAGGCTCTGCCGAGCCCCGCGTGTGTGATGCTGGTACATGTGCGTCCTTCCCGTCACACACATTTCTCTCATCACATCGAAACCTTCGTTCATCCGTTTAACAAATGTGTTCTATGAAGAGGAAAGGAACACAAATGTCTACGACATGTGGCCCTGCTGCCCCGAAGATTCCTACAGCTGGGGCGAACAGCTCAACACAGGTGATTCTCCTAACTGCTCCACGACGCCCAACACAAGGCATCCAGTCCGTGCCGAGTGCTCACCGAGAAGCTCACCGCGGTGCCACAGTGGTCGCCGTGCGCCGTGCGCCGTGACCCGGACAAGGATGCCCGTCTCCCCTGCTTTACCACCAGCCCCGGGAAGCGGCACCTCAGTGGGGTGGAGTAAAAGTCTGCTAGGGAAATCCCTCCTCGCGCTGTCTGCACCTCACAGGGGGTGCCATGGTCTGGACCTCGGGGGCAGAAGTGAGCATGCCCAGAGCAGCGCTCCATGCCAGGCAGGCCAGGGAACAGCAGCACCCGGAGCTAACACCTTTGGTGCTGAAGCAGAGACTACCCCCAAGACTTCAGTGCCTGCCCTCCCGCAGACCGTCGCTCCCCCACGAACGTGGCAGCACGTGGATGCCCACCATCCCAGACTCAGGCAGGAGCCAATGTGGCCCCTTCGGTCCTCGTAAGAGAGTGAACCGTCACGTGTAGTGCCCACGGAGGGCCCACGGGGTACAGGTGCTTCCAGGAGGGTGTTCTCCAGCGGTCAGACACACCCCAGACCTGCCTCTTCTCTTAAATCCTGAAAAGAGGGTAATTCCACAAGTGATCTGTATTTGTCTGAATTTCTCTGTTAAGAGATTCCATTTACAAAGCAAATCAGAGGGAAGGAAATATGCACGGAATACCCCTACTTTATTTTAGATGCTTTAATAAGCATTTTTCGTTCCTCATTAAAAAGACTCTGTGATGGGGACCTGGGTGGCTCAGTTGGTTAAGCATCTGACTTTTGATTTCGGCTCAGGTCGTGATCTCAGGGTTATGAGATCGAGCCCCATGTCAGTCTCTGTGCTTAGCATGGAATCTGCTTGAGGTTCTCTCCCTCTTCCTCTGTCCCTCCCCCCTCTCTCTAATAAATAAATCTTTTTTAAAAGGGCTCTGTGAGGTAGACATTTTTAGCCGTCTTCTGTAAATTTCAGTAGGCGCCAAATCAGCAAGGTAAGCATCTTGAAATAAAAATTAAGAAGCTAGAATACAGGGACGCCTCGGTGGCTCAGTTGGTTGGGTGTCTGCCTTCAGCTCAGGTCATGATCCCAGGGTCCTGGGGTCGAGTCCCACGCCGGGTTCCTTGCTTGGGGTGGGGGGTGCCTGCTTCTCCCTCTGCCTGCTGTTCCCCCTGCTCGTGCTCTCTCTCTTTCTGACAAGGAATAGATAAAATCTTTTTTAAAAAAAAAGAAAGAAAGAAAGAAAGAAAGAAAGAAAGAAAAGAAAGAAATTGTCCTTATTCTTATCTTACTATCTTCTTAAAAATAAGTAAATAAATAAAAAGCTAGAATACAGTAAGAAGGTGATTCGTACAAAGCCTGTGGATTCACATACAGGGTTTTTCCACTGAAAGGGTTGAGTGAATGGGTTGGCCCTCTGCACCCCATGTACAGACACAGGTGTTTGTCAGGGGACAACAGTTACAAAGCCCAACATCAATATGTGTGAAGGGACCATTTAAAACCAAGACCCTCAAACGCATGCTGCACCCTTTTAACAATGAGATGCCCCAGAGGTTTCACAGCTGGTCACAAATTACACCACCAGCTGCTTCTCCCTTCTCAATAAGAAAAGAAGTGAAATACTTGGCAAAGTCAATGTGTGGGTGAGACACAGTGTTCTTCCTGTGTGTACAAAAGACTTCAGGTGATGGGAACCCCCTTTACAGCCAGCACCTCTGAAGAAAGTTCCGGAGAGCAGCATGACAGTGCATTCTGAGGCTGCTTCTCAGCGGAATTGTCATTTAGGTCATACAGACACTAATAGCCCATTATTTTTAAAAGTGTGAGGTCTTCAGAGGATGCTGCTGACCCCAGCCTCTCTCGGCAGGTACCACCCACCCACACGATTTTCCATTCAGCAAACACCTGTTGGCACAGCTGATGGGCTGGGCACAGGCCAACAGATGGGGGACCCTGATCGAGCAGAGCTCGGCCTCCTGGGGACTCAGGCAGCCCAGCAACACAGACAGTACTGTGATTCTGGGGATTGGCTTGGAAGGAGATAAGAACCCATGAGAGAGGGGAGTCTACTCAGCAGGGACAGAAACAGCTTTCTGGAAGGGGTAGCATCGGGGCTTGACCTCCAAAGACAGACACACCCTGACACAAAGGATGGGTCTTCCCAGCACGATCAGGGAAGGTCCAGGTGTGAAAACACACTGCATCTGGTGACTAGGAGCAGACCGCCCTGAACACGACAGTGTGAGAGGGAATGCCGTGGGAAAGGCAACAGCAGCCCAGGACGGAGGGTTCAGGAGGAGGGAAGGACCATGAGCTTCCAGTCCCACAGCACAGAAGGCATGGGCCCATTGGATGTGAAACAACCGTTGGAGGAACTTTTAAGGTTTTTAACACTGGTACCCAAGAAAGTGATTTTCTTTAAAAGATTTTATTTATTTATTTTAGAGAAAGAAAGAGAGCTTGAGGCAGAGGGAGAGAGAGAGTCCGAGGCAGACTGCTCTGTGCACGGATCCCAGTGCAGGGCTCCATCCCAGGACCCTGAGATCATGACCTGAGCCGATGTCAGGAGTCAGACGCTCAACCAGTTTTCCAAACACCATTTTTTGAAAAGATCGTCCTTTCTCCATTGCATAATTTTGGTTCCTTCGTTGACCACATATGCATAGGTTTATTTCTGAGTTTTCTACTCTGTTGCACTGATCGATGCGTCTGTTTTTATGCCAGTACCACACCTCTTGGGTTACTATAGCTTTGTCATACAGTTTGAAATCAGGGAGCATAATGTCTCCAGCTTCGTTCTTCTCTCTCAAAATTGCTTTGGCTATTTGGGGTCTTTTATGTTTCCTTCTGCACAAATTTTAGGATATTTTGTTGTATTTCTGTAAGAAATGCCATTGGAATTTTGCTAGGAATTGCAATGAATCCGTGTATTGCTTTGGGTAATAGGGACATGTTAACAATATTAATTCTTCCAGCCCACGAATATGGAATGTCTTTCCATTTATTTGTCTTCTTCAATTCCTTTCATGACTGTCTTGTGGTTTTCAATACATGGATCTTTCACCTCCTCAGTTAAATTTATTCCTAGGTATTTTACTCTCTCAGATGCAATTGAAAATGGAATTGTTTTCTTAATTCCCTTTCTGATGATTCATTATTAGTGTATGGAAACGCAACAGAACTTTGTGTGCTAATTTTGTATCCTGCAACTCTACTGAATTCATTTATTAGTTCTAACAGTTTTGTTTTGTTTTTGATGAAAGCTGTCTTGTTGATCTGGCTGAGTCCTCATATACAGGCTGGCAGGGGGTGGATACAAACCACCGAGCCAGTGGCCCCCTTCACCCATCAGCTCTGCCAGCCTTTTCCGTGTGGCTATAACAACATACTGAGGAAGACAAGAGAACCATGTGAGGCCCGGGGCTAGAGCCAGTCATTGGCCCCTAGGCCACAGGGGTTCAGGAGATGAGGACAGTCTCCAAGTTTCCATGGGAGGGGATGCAAAGTCATTGCAGGAGGAAAAGGCTTGGACAGTGTTGCCAGCTGTCCACACAGCCATTTGAGAGTTCATGAGAGATAGTAGTGATACTAACCCCCAGCAGTGTGAGCTCCACCATCAGAATGCACCCAGTGGTCACACTGAGCTGTGCGTGCTTGTGCGTGCAGGGCCCCAGGTGTGCACTCGTGGGCCTCTCATTACCCGCTCATTCACCCCTCTTGACAAACAAGAAATCTGAGAATCAGAAGTTAAGGTGCTGGGGCGCCTGGGTGGCACAGCGGTTAAGCGTCTGCCTTCAGCTCAGGGCGTGATCCCGGCGTTATGGGATCGAGGCCCCACATCAGGCTCCTCCTCTAGGAGCCTGCTTCTTCCTCTCCCACTCCCCCTGCTTGTGTTCCCTCTCTCGCTGGCTGTCTCTATCTCTGTCGAGTAAATAAATAAAATCTTTAAAAAAAAAAAGAAGTTAAGGTGCTTGTCTGTTATCACTCTGTCTTAATGCAAACAACTGTACTGTTTTTAAAATACGACGACAAACAGAAGATCAAGGCGATAAAGCATTTCGCATGCAGTTTCGACTCAGTTTTAAAACGCCTGAGTGCGAGATGTATGCATAGTGAGCGCAAAAATGTGATGAACAAAAATAATAGCTGAAGCGAACATGCTGCATTACAGCACCCAGGTCTGCCACACCGTGAGCTGTTATTATTTCCAAACCGTGCAGCACATGTGAAGCCACCAAGGGATGGCTCGACGTGGTGGGAAGTACCAGGACCTGAAGCGATTCAGGGGGCCCTGCGTTTGTATCGTCTCTCAGAACGTGGAGAAAAGGTGCGTGTAGCAGGCGTGTGCTACAACCTGCGGCAACGAGACCTACAGGCTCACTGGCACATAGCCGTGGTTGCACACGTCCGCAGGAAACGAGCGTGACCGCCACAGTCTGCAACCAGCTAACGTCGACGTCAGCACACCTCCCTCTCCGGAAGAGCGTGTTCCGTGCGTAAAGGACCCAACTTAACTGAGGAGCCAGCGGCCTTAAGAATGGGATTATGGGTGCGACTGGAGTGAATGAGCTGGCTCACCCTGTGATCTGACCAATTACACGANAGCGGCCTTAAGAATGGGATTATGGGTGCGACTGGAGTGAATGAGCTGGCTCACCCTGTGATCTGACCAATTCAAGGGATGCTCTCCTCTCTCACACCAGCTGTACAGTGAGGGGAGGGAGAGCCCAGGAAAACACAGATGCTGACTGCTTCGGAAACAAGCCCTTCCCGGGAACGTCGTTTCAAGGTCTGAAGCACGGATTATTTCCCCAAAGCAACACGACTGTTACTCAAGCTTGGGTTCCCAAGAACGTTATTTGAAAAAGCCTGCTGACAAAATAGATTCGTGTATTTTGGTTGTGATCGGTGCCTCGTTGGACTGGCCTCCCTTCCACAGGGAAATGCAGGTCTGAGAGGCACGCGTCCCCAGAGCTCTGCAGGCAAACCCATTTACAACAACTTTACATGTACGATCTATTAATTACGATACTAACACATTGTAAGGTGTGTATATATATACATATTAAGAAATATGAAGTCTTACTGATTTTTGTTTTCAGTTTCAATCCAAGATGCATTTGGGTTTTACCGACCAATCTGTTCTTATAGCAACACGGCCTCATTATAATACAACACTATTAGTTTTTAAATATATTGTGAGCAAACCTGGATATACTGTGTCTATTTAACACACAATTTTTGCCTATTTTGTACAGTCCTGGCCTGAAAATATTAACTTTCTGCCCTTTTCAGTAAAATTTGTGTTTTCTTCAGCACTATTTCAAATAAGATCCCATCGATGACTGCTCAAGACATCTCTGCATATAAATTCACTCTTCCTGAAGCCTTGGTCTCAGGTGAGACACCAGGCTTCCACGTCCCACATTCCGTTAAGGTGGGCTATTAATTCGTCCACCACCGTAGACTATGGGCCTCCAGGAAAGCGGGATGTGTCCTTTCATCACTGACCCAAGTATCTCACATGTTCCTACATGAAGACACTACACGTTGAATAGACGCGGAATGAACGTATGTTTCTATGTATCCAAATTTATCAAAAATGTATATACACAGGTGCTGTTGGGTATAGCATCTCTTATATTTTAGCACATTTCCTGCATGAGAGCTTTCAGATAATGCTCATTCTGGCTTCCGTTTGTGTTTAGATTCGCTTTGCTTCTCCAAAGACGCCCCTTTCTCTGATCACCTTCGATCTCATCCCTGTTGATTTTTCCTTTGGAATTTGGAAAGAAAGGAAGAAAGAAAGAAAAGAAAAGAAAAAAGAAAAGAAAGAAGAAAAAAGGAGAAAAAAAGAAAGAAAGAGAAAAAGGAAAGGAAAGAAAGAAAAGAAGGGAAGAAAAAAAGAAAAGACAAAGAGAAAAAAGAAAAGAAAAAAAGGAGAGGAGAAGAGAAAAGGAAAGGAAAAGAAAGGGAAATCACATTTGGTGTTATGGACTGAATATGGGTGGGCTTTCGGGAAGGGACGAGGCCATAGGGGTAGAACCCTCTGGATAGGCCCCCGGGGGCTCCTCGCCCCTCCTTGTGCCAGGACACAGCAAGAAAACAGCTGGCGGTGGGTGGGATAGGGTATAAATGCCTGTTATCTAGCCCCCCCCCCGGGGTCTTCTTTACAGCAGCCAGAGCTGAGGAAGGGCCCTGGGTGACCCAATGTCAATCCCCTCGCACTAGACCCAGATCTCCACCCACGCAGTCGAGCCACCAATGAAATATGCCCCTAGTCACACTTCCACATTTAAAAACTTGGGAGATTTAAAAAGAAATTTTTTTTTTAAGTCAGGGAAAAGAAGCAAGATTCCATAAACTCAGCAAGAATTCTATTTTTAAAAAACTCTCATTTACAAGAAATTGAAAAGATTTAATTTCCAGTATCATCAAAAGATGGGTTCAATAATTAGAAAACTATTTCCTTTGGAAGCACTTGAGTTCAACATATAATTTAATTGCTGTCCATTACATGAGTGACAGTGTAGGCAGTAAGTTTCTAAAATGCAGCTGCGTTTCATCCACAGCTTTATGATCATAAAAACACGGCACTTCATAAGCTAGAAGATTTTGCTTTTTGCAAATTCTGCATTTAACGTTCTCAAAGCTTAGGTTTGTCCTTCAAATTCATCAGTGACGTCCTTTCCCTTCCCAGCCCTGCAGCCCCACCCTGGAGTTGGAGCTGAACCTGGACGACACAGACGGTCACCCAGGACACATTAGCTACAGGCCGCCCTTCCGAGCCCCAGCCTGCACACACTGTGGAGCCCTCCAGAAGCCCACCATCATGAAGGAAGTTCTTGTCTAATGACCCATTTTGGAGGAACACCATGGTCTCCGAAAATGCAGCCCAAAATGCCAACATGACCCTGGTGAGTGATGCCCTTCCAGACCCTCAGCCTGTCCCCTCCACAGCCGGCGTGGCTGAGGGAACGCGCACCAGGGAGGGTGGTGTGTGCGGGCCAGCAGCCATGAGACGTGGCTCCTGGCACAGCCAGTCGAACACCTCGAGGAGGTTCCCGGCCTCCCTCACCCGCTCACGACACCCACGTGGTGCTCCTGCTTGCTGTCCACGAGCCATGCACCTACGACCTCGGAGACCAGAGGCAGCCAAGCCCAGCGCGGCCTCCCTGTGCTAACCCACCCTTATTCCCAGGATGGCTCTGTCTGGCGGGACCCAGAGACGGGGCAGAGACCCTCCCGAGGTCGGAACGCGAGAGCAAGGCTGATACACTGCGTCGGTGCTGACGTCCGCACCGCACAGGTGTTGGCCATGCCGACCACCACACTATGCCTCTGGCAACGCTTCTCAACAGCGTTAATACTCCACGTTACTGCTGTTGGCATGTTGTAAAGTGGCATCCTCCCTAGTAAGTCAAGCGTGGCCATTCACGCAGTGATCGAAGATTCCAAGGAGCTTTACCTCCTGTGCTCGGTGAAACAAAACTATTTTTATAGTACCTTGCTTGATCAGTAAGAAGCTGTTGCTGAAACACGGAACCCATCAGCTTGTCATGTCAACGTTAGCAAGTCCGTGTAGGACTTGTTCCCTTCATTTCGTGTGTAACACAGTCAGTAGTTTCGGTGTGGTTTCGCTGCTGAGCTGCTCCAGCCAGATGCCCCAGGAACACCCGTATGTGACCGACTGGACTTACGGACGGCTACAGCAGGGGACGCTCACCACAGCGACGCGTTGGACAGAGCACTGGGAAGGGCCCGCTGCTGCGTTTGCCCTGATTTAGCCGAGGTAGTTTAAGCAGGCAGGGCTTTGCTCTGGGCTGGAGGCTCCCGGGGGCCGGATGATTTTACGGCTGGGCCCCAAAACATCTCGTGCAGGAGAGGGAGGGCTGGGTGAGGCAGACATGCAGCTGGCATGACCTCTGGCCAGGAGAGGGGCACTGGGCAGTTTGTGGCTTGGACAAGGTCCATGTTTTGTCTGTTCAGGCGTGACTGTCGAGGGCTCTTGTTTCTGTCTCGATCCACGATGGACGGCCTGGTACTGTGTCCTCTGAAGTTGCTTATGGCCACAGGAAAGCGCCCGCCCTGGGCCAGGCCAGGTCGTGGATGTGGGGGGTTGCTTCTTCCTTCCTTGAGACCCACAAGTGTAAATTCTAACCCACGTACTTTGCTAACTGTAGAGTCATGACGGCCAAGAGAGGCAAAGTGACATGTGGAAGGTCAGACCTTACACCTGGGCCTGAGATCCAGAGTCCCCAGCAGCCCGTTCTTCTCCCACCAGCGTCCTCACTGACGTCAGGCTGGAGGATGACCTCTTCTGTGCTATAGCCTCATGGCCTCTGGTTCCATTAGCTCATCATTGTACGGCTCTTCACGGCTTTGTCCCCCAACACCGGCCCAGGGACAACTCTAAATCAGGCTTTCTGGGTTAGACCCAGTCGCTGGCTTAGGGTCTGGGCTTAGAAGACCTCAGTTTGAGGACTGGCTCTGCGAACCACTGTCTCCGTGAATACGCAGCCTGCTGTAACCGGTAAGGGCTCGGGAGCCTGGCCTGTGGGCGCCTTCCATCAGGTGGGGGTGGAACTGGAAAGAAACCGAGAGGCTGTCACGTTGGTCCTGCTACCACATCACTGGGACTCTGGCTCAGGGTCGACTTCGGGGCTGTCCTGCTCCTCTGGGGCTCCCTGGAAAGTCAGCCTTCGGCAGAAGCAGCCAGGAGAGCCTGGACTCGGAAGCCTCACCAAGCCGCGGGAAGAGAGGGATGAGTGTCCGGACGCAGGGCGTCCCCTTGGCTCCCCAGCCGTCTGTAGACAGGGAGGGAAGCTTCCCTGCTGTGGCTGGCTTGTCCCCCGAGCTCCTGCCGCTCCTGGGCCGCACAGCCCGTAAGCCCACCTCATCCATGGCTCTGCCTGCTCCGGCACCGAGGTTGGGACGGAGGCAGCTCGGCCGCGGCCGTGTGGGTCTGGAAGGGAAGGCCCCCTGACTGAATGTGCTCGCACAGCCACACGTTTCGCTGGTTCCCAAAACTTGTTCTTTCCTCCCTCAATATTTAAAACTGATCAGGTGACACACATTCTTCCGATCTTCAATTTGACCGAAACTGGTCAATTGCACTTTGATCAGAGGCATGCTTTCTCTCTTCCTCTCTCCCTGGGCTTTCTGAGAGCTTCCAGGGAAATCCCCCACGACTGTTCCCAGAATCACAGGCTGTTTGATAACTAAGAACAGTCTGATATTTGTTTAGATAGATGTCCATTCACAAGCATTTAGGAAGTGCGGGGGCTGTGAGTCCCTGCCCTGTCGTATCCTGTTGACGGGAAAGAGCCATTTGCTGCCGTGGTAAAGGCCAGGACAGGGCCCCCCGGAAAGGCCCAGCGGAGGCTGTGGGCTCCCCAAACTGCAATGCTGGGGTCCCACCTTCATTGCTCTTGCATTATTGCCAAACATACGATGGATTTCTAGTGTGGCCGTCATGGTGAAACACTGGGGCATCTCCATCCGCGTCCCAGTGTTTGGGTCTCCTCTTGCGGGGTTTGTAAAACGGTTCCTACTCGTGCGGGAGCACAGCGAAAGCCCGCGTGCTTCCCCTCAGGCGATCACCATGTCAGGACCTGCTCTCATGTGGCCTCATCCGGTCCAGTGTGAATCCCTCCGAGTAAGTGTTAGTCTCCCCACTTGACAGACGGGGAGACTGAGGTCCAGAGAGGTAAAGAATTTGCCCGAAGCCAAGCGTGAGTAGGTGGCAAGCCATAAGTGTGAACACAGTTCATTTTGTCTCCACAGCCTGTGAAATCCCAGTTTGATTTTTCACCATACAGCTTCGCTTTCCCTGGTGGAGACGTGAGAAGGGAGGTGGGGGCTGCCAGTGTTTGTGTGACCGTCGTTAGTGATGATGGAAACATTACTGTTCTTTTGGCTTCTTCTTCAGACCAGGTGTCAAGCCCAGTGGTTTTAAACAAGGACATTTTCAATCCACAACACTGCAGGGTGAGTATTATCAACCCCTTTGTATTTAAAGAAACTGAAGCCTAACAGTTTAAGGAGCCAGCGCTGGTCTTGCAGCAGACAGGTGGAGAAGCCGCCAGAAAACAGCCCGTGTTCCCAGGGCGTCTCACTCACCTTCCACCTGCCACGCGGACACATGGTTTAGAATTACGGTTTGGAACCGGAGCACCATTTCTGCGTGTGTGGGTGTGTGTGCGTGTGATCTGGTGCCCACCCCGCGGTTACCGTGAGGCGCAGCGGAGGGCACAGCCGACAGGAGGTGGGCGGTCCCAGGACAACTCACCGCCACAGTCTGCAGACACACTTTGTCCTCACTCCGCTCTCGCCCGGGAAATCCAGGAGCCTGTGCTCCAGACCTTCGCGAGGAGTGGGAGAGGCAAGGGGTGACCGTGGTGCTGGGAACACTGCGGCCAATCAGCAGGATACGGAAGAGATGAGCTGCGCCACGGGGCTCCGCGTGGCTGACCCCCCCCCGGGGCACCTTCTGCGGCCTCTCCAGGACAGACGCGGTGGCTCCCTCGGGCTTCGGATCCCAACGCTGTTTCACAGGAAGGCAAGCCCGTGTCTGTGTGCCCCGAAGACCCTGTCCCATGGGTAGTGATGGGGCCTTTCCCCCAAACCCTACGCTTAGCTCAGCGCCAGGGACACTGTGGGCTTTCAAGTCCTATCTGTGGAATGAATAAATAATGAAAACACCAACTCTTGTCACTCAGCCTTTGATTGATTGAACCTATTACGGCTTGAGTTTGGACCAAATGTTTCCTTGGTCGTGTTGCAAACATCCAAACACTTGGAGACTGAGGTCAACAGACATTCAGGACACGCAGGAAGCCCCCTCCCCCCAGCCCTGGGCTCCGTGGTATCTGATCCACTAACTGAAGAGGAGCCTGAGGCTCCAGCCGGCACCTTGAACCGGGTGCTCCTGCCTGAGCACAGAACATCGAGCCGAGCTGCTGCATTTTGTAAACAGTCGGCAACGCGGTTTGTTTAACTGCACTACGTCCCCCAAAATTAAAAAAAAAAAACAACCCACAACCTCACAGCACAAGTCTGACATTACGGAAATGAAGAAAATATCTCTGTCCTCTGGCTCTTCTTCACCCTGGAAAACTCCCTCTCCCAGCAGTGTGGCTGACTTGCCCCAGGGCCCCCCGCAGGGACGCACAAGCAAGCAGCCAGACGGCGAAGGTCCTCAGTGGCTTCCGCCATCTCCGAAGAGAACGCTCCAAACCCATCGATTTAACTCGTTGCAGACCCCAACCGAGTTGGCTTCTGAATTCGTTCGCACACGTAACAAGGAAGCCTTAGCAGAGAAAAGCATTTGAACGTGGAATTCCTTCCCGTGTCATGGGAACAATTCTACGCTGAAATCAATGATGAACCCTTCGTATACCCTACTAAGGTCCAAGCAAAGTGTGTCGGAACACCCCATTTTATACCATCCACACCGGAACCTTTGTCTCATTTATTCCTTGAAACAAACCTTGTGATTCAGTCATTACTCCCGCAAACTCCCCAAATTCAGGTCCTGCTCTCTTCTTCTCAGCTCTTACTGAGCTGAAGTGACGGGAACGCCATCGTGCTGATTTATGTAGAATAAATGTATGATTAAAATCATATTTATTCACAGGACATTTCATCAGAGGAATTCCTGTCTGTGCTAGTTCAATGCTGATTATTGTCTCTACAGAACTGAATGAGGTACTTTGAAATGCGACCACTCCTTATAAATTCACAGATAAAATATATCTACAGCAAAAAATTAAAGTGTAGAAATTACATGAACTGAACCTCAACAGAAGAGAAAGAAGCGTGTAAGACATTAGGCCTTCACAATTTTTACCTTTATTCCAAAGGCAGTGGGATGGTTTTACTTGGGTACACTAATTCTTCTGCTCAGAAAAAGTCGGGGAGAGAAAAAGAACTAGACCAGAACTGTATATATGCATGTGAATGAAGAGATCAGAGTGGCTCCAAGACCTTGAGTACTTGTGGGGCCCTGGAGGCCACCTCTTCCCCCTGGAGGCATCACGGATGCCTCAGCAAGCTTTCCACAGACTTGTGGGGGTCGGTCTATCCAAAGTTCTGCTGTGCCAAATCTTTTGGCAAGTTTTTGTTAATATTTTTTTCATCATTTGGCATCTGTGACTGGCCATAGATGACGGTCCCTCTAGATTTCCAGGCTGTAGAGAAAATGCACATAATCTGCCCAAAAGATGGAGGCAAATGTTTCATGAAAGTGAGCATTAATACGTGATAAAGAAAAAAATAAAGACTTTTAGCAAACAACAGATCAAAGGAAGTATGTAATGTGTTAAAGGATGTCATCAGGAAAGAAAATCAAAACACCATCGCAAGCATTACTCCTGTCGGTGAGAGGTCAAAGCGCTAATGCCATGATGCCATCAGGCATGTCGACGCCCAACGTTGTGCTCGAAATCCCAGGCAACCCAAAAGGCAATAAAAAGTAACTCAGACGTGATGATCAGATTGAAAACATACCCCGTCATTATTTGCAGAAGACAGACTATATGTGGAAACACAAAAAAGTGCTTAAAACTAATTTTATTTCTATAAGACAGAAGCAAACAGAAAATAGAATAACACCCCAAAATACCACAAAATATTAAATACGTAGAGGAAATCTACAAAATATGTGCATGGCCACTAATCAGAAAACGAATAAAATTATGTCTTTCCTTCAACGCTAAATGGAGGGCTATCTCTCCAGCGGAGTCTGGAGGCAGTGGGTGCCACAGCCGCAGGAGCACATCCTGTCCTCAGTCGTGGCCTGGGACCTGGATCTCCAACCTGGGAAGCGCCTCCGAGTGCAGGGAGAGGCAAGCCCCGAAGCCGAGAGGGCAAAGAGCACTCAACCCTGGCTTCTATGCCCACGGGGAGGCTAGCCCCACTGTGTGCGACAGCAAGGATGACGGGGGCCTGGCGTGCCATGCCACAGAGTGCGCCTCCCCCCCAGCCAGGAGCTGTGTGGAGCTGTGCGTCTCCTTCAGCCAGGCCGACCTGACCGCCAAGCTGCCAGAGGAATGGACACTCAAGGCCCCCAACCCCCCCAAACTGGAGGCCAGCAAGTACCTGGCGGCCGACGGCGACATCAACATCAAGTGCATGGCCTTTGAGGGAAGCCAGCTGGCCCGGGGCCCCTCATAAAGCAGCTGCCTCTGCTCCCCCTGGGAAAAAAAATAGAATAAATGGAGGGAGACGCAATGTTGTACCCCCAAATAAATCTGTAGATTCAATGACTTATCAATTAATATGCCACCATATTAATTGATGGTATATGTTGTAATTTTTTTTAATCTGAAATTTATATGAAAATGACAAGAATAGATAAGACAATTCTGAAAGGAAGCATAAAGGAAAGGCACTTGCTATAAAGCTACAGAATAACGTGGAGACAGTATACTGTATGCTCACAGGTAGACAGACCAGATGATGGGAAAGGAGAACACAGTGAGCCATCCTTGGACACTCATCCTGGGACAAAAGGGCATATACAAAATACATCCTCGGTAGAAATAGATTAAAATAGGAAGGGTGGGAAAAATGAAGATCCTGGAAGATAATCCTGGGAAATATCTTCAGGCTGGTTAGGGAAAATTTAACAGGACACATCAGCACTGACCATAAAAGAAGTGATTTATTAGTCAAACTATATGAAACTTAAGAGCTGTGTTCATGGAGAGGCAACAGCAAGAGAGGAAACGATTTAAAAGCGCATGGAGAAGAGATTTGGAGCCCTCAGAACCAGCAGAAGCATTATATTCTGAATATATCAAGATCTCCTCCAGCAGAGGGGCAGAAATACACACAGCAGGTCTGAAACCGCCTGACACTCTTGACGAACATTGGACGCCACCGTGCGCCAGCAGCTTCGCTCCAGATACACACGCCCTCAGAGCAAGGACACACGTGCAAATATTTGGACAAGAATATTCACAGCAGTATAATTCATAACAGCCTGAGACTGGAGATAATCCAAACACCCGCCAACAATACAGTGAATAAACAAATTGCGATATAAGCATTCGACGCAATACCATGCAGTGATAAGAAGGAACAAATGACAGCTACATGTGACAACAAAGAAAACCTCACAGATAGAATGTCAAGCGCAAGACGCCAGGCACCAGCGATGTATTTCAATGGTTATGTTTATATAAAGTTCAAAACCAAACTCCGGTGCCGGAAATCGAGGGAGTGGTAACTTGGAGAGGGGATGAGAGGCTAGCAACGGGCAGGGGCGTGGGCTCCTAATCGATTTCTGGGGACTGGAAAGTCCTATTTCCTGAACTTGAGTGGGGGTTGTGGTGTGCACTCAGTCTGAGACAGTTCAGAGCCGTCCTTGGGTTGGTACAGTTGTAGTTCTTTATGTTACACTTCAAGACAGAGTTGAAGGTCAAAGTGCTCAGACTGTGGACACACAGGCCGGTGGGAAGGGGCTTTCTGCCTTGGGCGAGCGGAAGAAGAATCACAGATCTCACCAAGCATTTGGCCTCAACTAGGCAAAGCTGGAGTTGCCATTGGTCGAGATGTGACAAGTTCAGGCTGAACAGGTTTGCGGGGGGCACGAGAGTGGACACCTGCCGAGTTTGGACTGCCACTTAGTCAGTTAGGAGCAAATGCTGAGGAGACGCTGCTGATGGGAGCCTGGGGATGTCTGCCTGGACCTGTGAATACGGAGGAGTCCTCAACGTGAAGATGGCACTTGAAACAGCAGTAGATGAGATTGATGAGGGGAACGTGGTTACGGAAGAACAGAGGCCCCTGGATGGAATCCCATGAACTCCAGCACCTAGAGGACAGGGAGAAATGAAGCTCGCGGGACAGCCTGGAAGAGCAGACCGTGAGAGTCCGCTGTGGACGTGCCCGTGTGCAAACCGAGGGCTGGGACGCACCGGTGGCTTTAGCAACGCCAGTCCTAGAGGTAGCATTGATTGGAGGTAAACATACCAGAACACTTCCAGGAACTGCTCTAGGGTGTGAATTAACTCATGGCTAGTTTTTCTTTCCTATATTTCTTTTCCTTCTTTTTTAATACATTCTGAATTTTCCAAGTTTTACATAGTGCGATGAATTCTTTCATAATTCAAAAGTTATGTTTAATCAAGAGTATTACAATTAAACTGTAACTTCTTCATTGAAAAGATAAAGAAATAAATAAATGGAATACATACGCATATGTACACACACACACGAACAAAGTGGGGATTAAATTTCTCAAAAGAAAAAGGTGCAGGACGTAAAACATGTAACAGACAAGCAGTATGCCTTGTTATCGAAAATATTTGCAACATCCCGGTTCATTTCTTCATGCCAACCTAATGTCTGCATGTGCATAAATCATTTAACCAAGCCCTCCTTTAGTTGCCACTGAGAGGGTGTCCAAGCAATGCCCAGGGCTTGGTGATTGGGTCTCAGTGAGCAGGAAGATGGGGGACAATACAAAATGAGGAAATGAGGGCTCCCATACCCACTCCACAGAGTAGCTTTGCGGTGGTCGTCAACACTGCGTTCCTCAGTCTCTTCAGGTATAAAGCAGAGATAAATCCATCTGCCCTATTTTACCCAAAATTTATGAAAGAATCAAGATAATCAAGTTTTGATACTGTATCTGCAAATGTCTTGTTAAACTGAGTAACACACATGTCATCTTATAGAGATCATTTTAATTTTCACTGTTAGTCTTCTCATTTAGAATTTTAATGGGAAACTTTCCAAGTTATCTGTCACCGTGATTTCGGGCTGACATAATAAAATACTGTAGACTGGGCAGCTTAAAAAACTAGAAATTTATTTCTCAATTTAGTACTGAATGTTGGAAGCCCACAGTCCAGGTACTGGAAGGTGGGTGTTAGTCTGAGGCCGCCATTTTGGTGTGTGCTCACATGACCTCCTCCTCTTTCAGGCAGAGGGAGACAGCGCTGTCTTGTAAGGGTACTAATCCCGTCACAAGGCCCCAACATCACGAGCACATCCAGCTCTCATCACCCCCCAGGCCCCAGCTCTAAATACCATCGCACTGGGGATTAGAACTTCTGCTTATGAACTTGGCAGGGACACAAACATTCAGTCCATACACACTTGTCCACTAAAGGACGGATTTCCCTTCTAGTTATTCACTGGAAAAAGAAAACTTTTTTTAATCGTAAGAGGATAAAAATCTCTGTTGTCCCAATTGACCCAAGGTCTTCAAAAGAACAATTCTATCATAGCAAAAACTTGAAAGCTCAGTTTTCATTTTCCATAGTTCCTTACCAAACTCAGCTTCAACCCATGTGCCTCTGTGATGGTGTTCATTGTTTTTTTAATTAGTTTTGGACTCTCTTAGGACAACTAAGATATTGGCATTAACACTTTTCAAATGCCATTTATTATCATTCTAAAAATACACTCTTTGCAAAGCTACTTGATGACAAGGCCAGAACAGCACATCATGAATGGCTTAAGTAAAAGACAACGTATCAATCAAAGTGCAGTTCCTTTATAAACAGACAATAATTAACCGAATGTCCACGTGTTGGCAGATACCATTATTTCACAGCGGATTTAATTTGGTGGCAACACAACTGATTTGGAAGCAAAACTAATTGGTGCTTCAGACGGGCCTGGTACTGGAAATAGGGTTTTCTCATGTTGGAAGGGGAGCTGCACTGTTGACTAACAGCAGTCATTTCTATAACCAGCAACCCTGACGGCATTCTTCGCAGAGAGGATCAGAGAACACTCGTCTCCATGGCAGCCCAGCCTAAGCATCTGTTCTAGCTCTCAGATTCTGGATGCTGCTCAGCGGAGGGGCTGCTGAGGCATGGCTCTGCCACCAAGACGCAAGTGATGGACTTAATACCCCGCTTGGAAGTTGGACATGTAAAATGTAGCAGTAGAGACTAACCCTAGCAGAGCCGCCGTCCTCCCAAAACAGCAAACGGGACAAGAGTAAAAGAGGCAACTCATTTAGTCCAGCTGTTGGGCGCCAAGCCCACAGGCCGCTGCGCTAGGTGCAGAGACCCCGCGGGATGCTGGAGGGACTGGCTCCCAGGTGCCGTACGTGCAAGATGGAAAGGGCCAGGTGATGCGGGACAGGGCCAGTGAAGGCTTCCTGAGGGAAGGACGTGACCTGGGCTTTGAAGAGTAGATGGAATCTTCCCAAGGAGGGAAAATATGGGAGAGGGATGCAGCCGTGTAAATAGCCCCGTCTAACAAAGTGCACGATAGTTAGAGGAAAGTGGAGGAAATGTAAGTTCAAAAGGCGGCTAAAGCCCCTGAGAGCGACTTTGGAGTCGGGTTATATTTATTTTTAAAAGGGATTGGAAGTCAGTGATGTTTTGAGAAGGGAATGACATGATCGTAGCTGTAATGTGTATATTTTATCAGATAAACTAGAGAGAACTGAGCAGTGGGAAGACATTGACACCATTTGGGGGACAGTCCAGGCAAGGGGTGATAAGGTCCCAAATAATAGTAGCTTCAGAGGGAGTGCTGAGGAAGCAAGCCTGTGGGCAACCCTGCAGAGCTTGATTTGACAGGACCTGGAGCACCCCCGACGGGGCTTCCAGGGGAAAGGGGGCCTGGACTCACAGTGCGGACGTGGCCCAGTCAGCACCAGACTCGAGGAACGCAAAGGTCTGGAAGTGAGACCAGCAGGCCCGTAAGGACACTGGCGAAGTCTGGCCATCTCTTGACGATAGCTCTGCTTCGGAGACACGGCTCTCCCAAAGGAGAGGCTGCACGCTGTGCAGGAGGAACCCAGAGCCACGTGTCCATGTGGACACCTCCCGGCGGGGGGCAGCCCTTCCTGCACTTCTGAGAGAGGGCTTGACGACTCCCATTCCGCTCTTTCAGGGCTGGCATGGCAATCGAGAAAGAAACGCCTGTGAGAGACATTCAGCACAGCCTTTGGGACAAGAGGATGGAAGATGGATGGTCAGTGCAGGTGTTTGGAACATGAGTGGCAACTGGAAACTTCAGCCTGCCATGCCCTGGGGCACACACGTGCCGCGGGCCAGGTGCTCCGTCCGTGCTGACTGTCCGGGGGTGAGAAGGACAGAGACCACCGCTCACCGCCGGACTTGCAGTGTGATGTGAAAGGAATGGGGAGATTGGCATGTGGAATGGGTTAGACTGGAAACCGGCATGCCTGAGCAAACCCTGTTTGGTATTATGAAATAAGTGTGTTTTTATTCATTGTTGGTGCTGATTCATTCAGAATCATGTCCTTTTTTATATTTTGCATTTTCCTGAAACATCTGAGGAGCACGTCACCTGTTACTTCAAGGTCAAATGGGTGAGGTACAAAAACTAACGCTAGTTATAAATTCAACTATTATATACTTACAGGGCATCGCGCATGAGGGCCGGTTCCACTTCGTATTCTGCATTTTATAAATAAGGAACCAGAAATCGGGTAAAGCGATCATTATTGTCCCCGTGCTGTTCTGATTCCACACTGTTTGGAGAAAACCCTGCAGGCCGCGGGTCTGAACGCGGGGCTTCAGCGAGGCACAGGCAGGTGCCGAAGCCGAGGGCCGTGGAAGGAGGCTCTCTGGGCGGGTCACGCAGGGACCCCGCCACAAACAGGAGGCACCGTAACACCTGTGTTGAGTGCAGACCGGGAAGCCTCACAGAGAGTGGAATCGAAACTGAGCCCTGTGCCCGGGTGCCTGCTCTCCTGGGGGGAGGTCGGCCAGTGCAGGGACGGCACCTGCTCTTCCTCCACGTGCAGCAAGCGCCCTGTCTCTGGGCTCTAACAGGTGGACGGCACCTGCACGTGGCACGTGGCACGTGGCTGCCCCGTGGTAAGACAGCTGTGTGCTGCCTGGGGCAGCAGCAGAGTGACAGCCCCACACAGGCCTGTCCACGACAGGCAGCAGCTCACTGTGGACAACGCCAAGATATGAAGAAATGGGGGGCCCTAGGCCACGTATTGGAGGTGGGAGGAAAGGGGGTGGCTTGGAGATTCGGAGGACACGGACGAGATCCGTGGAGTGTATGGAAGTGCTGGTCACTGGGACTGTGCTCTCAACAGTCCTCCCCGCAAGGTAAAGTTGTCGTTAAAGAACTTCACGCAGGAGGAAAACAAAGCTCACTCGCGGACACCGGCAGCCGAATCCTGACGGGCGCTGTGTCCGTCCTGGAACCAGGGAGGCTGCGCTTTTCTCTTCAGACAGAACACACAGCTGACCCTCCCCCCGGCGTGCAGGACACCGGCCCTTTGGACCAGGAGTGCATAAGTGGTTCTCCTTTCTGCCCCACCCCTTATCCTTGCTTCTCCTTTCTCTCCTGCTCGCAAGCCTGGTCTCTTCTTCCACGTTCCCATCGTGTAAATGGTGTCTCGGGGGACTGGTACTTCGGGGATGCTGTCCAAGAGCAGTCCTTATCAGTGCAGGGCTGGACGGCTCTGTTTGTGCATTGCTGTTAGCCGAAGGGAAGGAAAGGTTGTAGGATGTGCTCTTCCTGGAGTGGCTATTAGACACTGTAATTACCTTCTCGTTCAGAAAGAGCACTTTGCAGCCTGTAACGTCCAGTAACTGAGGTCCTAGGGAGCAGTCTGTTCCCCTCTGCAGCAAGGACCCCAGCTGCCGCTCACGACTCCCGGCTACACCCTGATTTTGTTCTTGCAGCTGGAGAGGATAAGAAAGCCTCACCCCAGCTGAGCCCCCAACCACGGCCATATGGCTTGTAAATCATTACACGACTTTCTAAACATTATTGGCCGCATTATCTCTACAGATAAATTCTTATCCCACTTCTGCACTCAGAGAGAGGAGGACAACATGACAGAAAAGTCGGACTTCCGGTATTTATAGACAAAGAAATAGTATTTTTATCAAGTTCCCGATTACAATAATAAATCACACGGGGAGGGAAAACTGGATGGGAAGAAATCAGAGAGGGAAACGAACTGAGGGTTGCTGGCGGGGAGGCATGGGGGATGGGGCACCTGGGGGATGGGCATTAAGGAGGGCACGTGATGTGGTGAGCACTGGGTGTTATACCCAGTAAATTGTTGAACCCTATGTCTGAGACTATGATGTACTATGTGTTGGCTAATTGAACTTAAATTTTAAAAATAATAAAATAAATAAATAAACCACGTGCTCCCAGAGTGACTCCTTAAAGGAAATTCCATGAAGAAATTCCGGCCAGTAGCAGAACCTGGACTGAAAGGGCTCTCTCCCTTCTGTGGACAGCCTTCTGTAGCTCGCCGCGGCACTCAGGTGCACGCACGGGACAGCGGCCTGGCCATCCAGGACAGTCTGCACTGTCTACTGAACGTCTGCGCTTAAAACCCCGGCCCATGCATCTCGTGGTTGCGAGGCGAAGAAGGCCAGGCTCTAAGCCAGAACCGGCTGCCGGGTGCTGGTTGCGCGACAGGGCTGTTCTTGGTTTCGTTGGTTTAAGATTTTACTTATGTACTTGACAGACAGAGAGGAGGAGCGGAGGGCAGAAGCCGAGGGAGAGGGAGAGGCAGGCTCCCGGCTGAGCAGGGATCCCCACGTGGGGCTCCATCCCAGGACCCTGAGACCATGACCTGAGCTGAAGGCTGACGTTCAACCGACTGAGCCCCCCGGGTGCCCCGAAAGGGCTGTTCTTACTCAACAAGTGTGTGTGCAGAGTGGGGCGTAAAGTGCAGGGTCTGGTGGGCGTGGGTGGGGTCATGCCTCTAAGGCAGACGCTGTGAGGGGGGAGGAAACTTCCTCGTCGCCTCTGTTCATGTTCACATTTGTGTTGGGGCTCGGACCCCGACATCTGGATGGCCCGTCTCAGATGAGGACAGGACCTATGGGAGGCTCACCACCTCTTTCACCAACAACGTGTCTTATGGTCATTACGCTCCATTGTGTTTAGGCCTGTTTTCCAGCCTTTAAGTCAGAGTGACACCCTATCCATCATTTAAAGAGAGCAAAGGCCAACGGGGTTTCTCTCTGGCTTTACCTGATACTTATACCAGTCAATTTGATTAATTTACTCAGATGAATTCATTAATGTCCTAAAATTTAACTACCGTGATCCTTCGCATTACATTCCAGTTCCTTCTTTCAGAGACACCTTCCAGCTCTTGCAGCCCCTCAGACAGCCTGGTGAAAGGTACGTCGACGGTCCCGCTTACTTGTACTCACTCCCACTTAAATCGCAAATCCAAGCATCACGCTCTGTTATCCACGGCGAGAACAATCCTGTCCAGATTCTGCACCATCAAAGCCACCTGCTTCCTTGCATGAAGTGGAGAGTAAGAGGGAACAGAAGGTCGGCAGCACGGAGTCAGTGACCCTGAAACCATGTCCATCTCCCTGTGAGGTCTGCCCGGAGAAAGCATCATCCCGACCTCCCGGTCCTGGGACCCTGGGATTGTCCGCGTCGCTGCCTTCGTCCCACATTCCTCCATCCTGGGTCTGTTTCCGCCTATGTGCACACTGCAGTGGTCTCGGGTCTCGGGCCCCTGCCCTGCTGGACGGGCTGCCGGCCCAGGCACCTGCCAGGCCAAGTGTGGAAAAAGCCCTCTTTGGATGTTTACACAGAAAGCATGAAAACCTTGCTTCTAATAATTTTATAACTTTGTACTCACTTTTTAAAAGATAGAAACATTCCATATTAAGTAGAAATTTGCACTCGGCCACTCACTAGGTGTGGCACAAAACACATTTCCTGATATTCCTCTTCTGTTCGGGCTGGCGGAAGAGGTGGTTATAACCGGCACCAACGCGTGGATTTCTTCGCAAGAGAGTGTTGTTAAAAGGCTTTCACAAGAATCGAGTGTGTGTGTGCGTTCGAGTATTTTCAATTCGGTCCCACATATTCATCTTGCAATCAATGTTTGTCGAACGCTGAAGAGTGTCTTAAGCTACACTGAATTACACAGAAAGACATTGTTAGGGAGAAAGAAAAAAAAGCCAAGGGTACAAAAGCAAAGCCAAGATGAAGCCTGTTCTCTTTCTTTTCACAGAGAATAATAGGCCGAGGGAAATACTGCTAATAATTGGGAGTAGCTCTCAGCACATTTCCAGGGCTGTGTGATATTGTCCAGTGCATGGTGACCGCGGGGGAATGTGCAGGGCAGAGGGCCGCCCCCGGGCCCTGGAGAGGTGAGTCAGCCTGTCAGGTCGGGGCGCCTCGGTCAGTGTTTCCCATGTCATGACTTAACAGAGCAGAACGTCCACGGCTCAGTGCTCTCTTCTGACCGTGCTCACGGCCACACTGAGAGGTATTTTCTCTTCCACGTGTTGCACATCTGACTTTGAGTTTTCTTAGCTGTTTTCTCAGACATGTTTTTCTGTTGTAGGGTAACGGGTGGAATCTCTCACCCATCTCAGCACACTACGGATGGGTACTCCCCAAATCCGTCTGCCACACCCCATCTTCAGACCCTCACTGCTGCATGCATGAGTCCCTGAGAAGCGGTGTGGGAAGCACACAGGTTTGGGTGTTGAAGAGACATTTCGCTCAGACCCTTTAACGTCACTTCCTAATCCCAGGCCACGGTCAGTTTACATGGTTTCCCCAAGGTCTGGCTCTCTTCTCTGCATGTCTGATGCACGGGATGGGGCGTCTCATGTCCCTGCACGCTTACCTTCTGCTCCAAGGGAACAAGTGAGGCCACCTCCTGGGTTTGAGAGTCTCTGGGGCACAGGACAGAAAAATGGGTGCAGTGTCTTACCTACCCCAGGACCAAGCTGATGCTAACGGGCAGCCTCAGTCCCGTTGGTTTTCCCACTTTGTGGAATTCTGGACGTTTTTCCCCAGAGGCTCTCCACTTCTTCAGCAAGACTTTGCTGTGTTTTCTTAATCATGTGTGTTTCAATCTTTCTGTAACTCTCCACATCAGCCATGGCTTCTGAGGTCTGGAGAAGGGGGGTTCGCCCAGCCACGCTCGCTCCACGGGGCACAGAAATAGCTGCGGGGACCGACATGCATCCACAGCGGACTTTGGGCTAACTCAACCAGCTTCGTGCGCATTTCTGCTGAGAGAAAAATGACAAGGATCTGCCCTCCCCATCCTGGGCTTGCGGTCATCGGGAAGTTTCCAGGATGGGGCTGTGTTCACACAGGGAGGTCCCTGCGATTTGCTTTCACTGCTCGCCTCTCACCACGGAAGCACGGAGCCCCCAGGCTTGGTGAAGAACAGCGCTGCCCCCGGCCGTGAGCACTGGTTCCGGGCCGCCAGCACCACGGATGGAGACACCAGCCGGCAGTTCACGCCGGGGAGAGACTGAGTCCGCACGTGAGCAGAGGCCTCTGTCTCCAGGAAGCTCTGCGAAACACTTTGTTTCAGGGTTTGCTTCAGAACTTACCTGTGCAAACTCCACTTTATAAAATGACCAAGTTGTCCTCAATTAAGTTCTGGTAAGAATCTTCCTGTTTAGAGAGTCAGAAAATTTACGTTTGTGTTCGGACCATGGTAGCTGCCAGGAAAACCAAGCATTTCCTCCATGAAAACAGAGAAGCTAGGGGAACCGGGGCTGACATTTCTCTGAGTCTTTTTCCATTCTTTATATTCTTAGTGTATATTAAAAAGTGTAATATTCAAAACAAAGCCAAATGTCAACAGGCAAATCCATATATATCAGAAAAACACCATTTATAAGAGTACATACATCTGATAATAAATCCAGTGTTTTAAGGGGAAAGATCGTTTTTAAGAGCTGAGTGACAAGGGGATGGCGTGGTGGGTGACGTTCACAATTACTGTCATCTCTCCAGCAGAACTGTGCACGTTTGGGTTTTGCTTCTGTTTTTCTTCTTTTTATTGTAGTAAAATATACATGACATAAAGCTCACCATTGAACCGTTTCCGAGCGTGCAGCTGGTGGTACCGGCTCCACGCATGGGGGCAGCCCTCTATCCCCATAACGCTGTTCATCGCGTGAACCTCCTCCCCCTGCAACGCTGACCTCCTCCCCCGTCCTGGCACCTCCATCCCACCCCCATCTTTACGATTTTGACACTCTTCGTGGCTCATTTAAGTGGAATCATACAGTGTTTACATCTTTGGTTCTTAAGAGAGGGAAAAAGCAGCATCAGAGCCAAAGACAGACTTATTGTCATGATGACAATGAGATTTTTAAATCTGATTTCGTACCACTATACAAGTATATTTCAAAATGGCTTTTAAAATAATAATAATAATTTTAAAAACCAAGTTTTCACTTTATTTTTAGTTGTCTAAACTTAGCCTGAGTCCTCTGGCTGATTTTCATAAGCTTGAAAGGAAGCCAGTCTCCTTAGAAAAAGATTTTTTTTTACTTGGGGAGTTTACGGCTCAGGGGATTGGTAACAGGATATGGAGACATTTTGTGTGCTGCACTGAAACCCCGAACATACCCTCGTTTGGAACTTCAGAGAAATGTGTCGTGAACTGAACGCTGGAAGCTGGCTGCATGTGGTCTGAGCCATGACACTCAGCTCCGTGGCTGTCATTAATCGGCCCTAAATTAAGGTTTGTCAGAGACTGAAGGAAGGAACCACTGAATACATGAATGCCAGAAATCTGAATGTCGTTTGTCCTCTAAGAAAATGTCTAACAGCTACTCGGCATGCAGGTGAGAGGCCAGGGTGCCAGACAGGTGATCCCTCTGCCGCAGACGCCACGGCTCCACGGGTCTCATCCCGTGCCCGCCGTGGAGGTGGCCTAAGAAAGGGACCATGGAGGACTTTTCTTCCGTAACCCGCACTAAACCTCCAAGCACATCCTGAATTTCCACTGTCCTCAGTCACATATGAAACAAAACTGTGTTTTACTTTGAATAACATCAGAAGGGGCAAGGGAATTTTAAAAAGTGAAAATAAAACAAAATTTCAGAGCTCCAAGATTTTGGGACATAAAATAAATTGGAGAGATTCCATAGATATACCCAAAAATAGTTTGGCCTCATAAAATTTGCTTGGTCTAAGAAGACTGTGAAAGCCTTCTCACTTAATGAAATCTCAGGCAAACAGCACGAATAAATCTAACCTCATCTTTCCAACTGTATTTTTGGACAACGGAACATCATAATATTGGACAGAATCCACAGTAAACTGATTCTGCTTAAGGCTTTAGTGAGTGTGTGGTCCTTCACCATGTGGAAAACACACAATTTGGTTTGTTAGGGTTTTATAATTAAATGAAATCTCTAAGCGCATTGAGCAGAATAGATATCTGTGCAAAAAAACCCATTAATTAACGCTCAGGGAACGTAAATGTCTGGTAGGCTGTTATTCTCAAAGATCTCAGAAATGGCTTATATCAAGGAGTCCAGTATAAACATGGTGACTTCCATCTTCCTGCAACAACTCTTCGTTTTCCAGAGTGACTGCTCTCATAAGCTGCCTTCCATGCCCACATGTGCGGAGTCCACGGAGGGAGCCAGCACTGAAGGGACCCAAGTTGAGGCTGGGGTTGTTGACCGCCCAAGGCAAGAACAGCAACATTTTAGAAGAAAAACATTTCTGTTCTCTTTGCTCCGAAGCTTAGAATGGAAGCATGCAGCCCAATCAGAACCCATATCCCTGAGGAGAAAATTCTCCATCTCAGAAGGCAGCTACGCTGCAGGAGGCAGTAATTTCCAGGGAGCGGCTTGTCTGCAGAGACACTTGAGAGAAAGGACTATTCCAAGGAACTCGGAATCCTGGGCTGCTCCGACATGTGGTTCAGAACAGCATGCAAGACGAGGTTGGGCATTTAAAGGAGGGTATTTCGCAGGGGAAGGGAAAGAGGAAAGGTCTCAGGTCAGCCAGTTTGAGGACAACATCCATCCAAAAGCTGGAGAGGGTGTGGACAGCCAGATAAAGGATGATTGAGAATGTACAAGTCCTTAGAGGCCACTACAGGTTCAAGACCGCCGGAGCGTGCGTGTGGACGGACGGTGGGGGGCTTGTACTCTGTGTAAGTGACATTAGACATGGACGTAATCCGCATATAATGGGATCAGCGTTTCACCTCATTAGTTTTCATGGGCAGAATGGTTTCAATCCACATATTTCTTTATATTCCTTTCAGGTGATTTGTCTCCTACCTGCTTTTTACTTGTTGAGGCCCTAAGGCACGTCTTCGAGCCAATGGTGGCTTTCCAACCTCACATTCACCTACTGTCACCATTCCAGAGATTATGAAAAAGGGACAGGCCGGAAGTCTTAAATGAGTACCTTGTTTTGTTTGATAATTTAGTGTGTCATCCTTGCCCAGGGGCCATGCTAATCTTCTCTGTATCCTCCCGATTTTAGTCCGTGTGCTTGTTTAATGATTTGGGACTGGTCTGTACCTGGATAGTTATCTCTACTTTGCTGACTAGATCTAGGTGCGGCAGCCCTGGGCACAGGGGAGGAAATGCCCCCACAGAACATCTGCACCCTGCCCCCCGCCATACTGAATGTGTGACAGCCTGAGGCGTGGGGGCACTGCCATCTGATAGCTCCGCGCGGCGTGGATGCCGAGATGTCGGTCGTCACATGCCATAACGTTCATTTAGAATTGGGCGGTCGTTTAAATTCCTGGTCTGCTATGTGGTTGTAAAAAAAAGGGACCATTGTCACTTGTTTGTCAGAAATGTGAACATGAGCATCAGCTGGGCCACGTACTTACTGTCGAGCTTGAAAAAATCAGACTTGCTCGTTGCTGTTATTCAATATAGGGATAAGAAAAACAGGAAGTGAGTGTTGCTAGGATACTCACCTGAGCACAGGCTTCCCTCGAATGTCGAACGTCCGGAAACATGGAGCAACTTTGCAGACACTATTTCCTGTCTTGCATGGAAATTTCCAAAGGAGGTAAAGCAAGGCTCCAGGAACAGCAGCTTGGCTGTTGCAAGCCCCCCTCAGCTCAGCCTGTTTACGCTAGAGCTCACGACCTTCACCTTTTCTCAGGGATCCCCAGCTCCCTTTCCACAGATTCCCCTCCTTCTGGGAGCCCCTCCCCGCTCTCCAGGTGGGCGCCCCTCCCTCTGCCTTAATCCCATCACCACCCACATTGCTCCCTTCTCTACTCCTGCACCTCCATGCCAGCATCCTCTCATGCCTACGTTTCCTCAGAAGCCTCCAAAAATAGATGCCCACACCCATTTCATCCTTTATCCCAACCCTATCTCCATGCTTCAGCCAGAATGTTTTTCAAACATAAACACGACTGTGTTATGCCACAGCACAACCGCCATTGCGGCTTCCTCATGTAAATGCGGATTACTTTGGTTTACCAGGAAATCGGGCATGGTGGCCCTCACCGGGCACGGCGTCAGCCAGCTTCATTCCTGTTACCCTATGGCAACAGCATCAAAGATGCATTTCTTCCTGGTGCCACATGCCTGTCGCAGGCCGGCTGAAGCTCTGCTCCGTGCTGTCTTTGCTCTGAACGCACAAGGGCTGTTGCCACGTTGATGGGATGGAACAGGGAAGATGGTGGACCCCGAGCTCACTCTGGAAGATTCTGCTCAGAAGCGCTACAGGCCAAGTCTGACACCCACAGAACGGGAACTACCGCTTCCCACAGGGAAAGGCACAGGGACGGGGTGGAAGATCCGGCAGCACGATGATACAATCCACGCCATTTCCTAAAGACCGCACCTTCCAACCCAAGCTGCTCCAATCAAGAGCAGAAATGAGCTGGAATCCAGACTGACTCAGCAGGGCAGTCCTCGCTTGACCACGAGATGGGGACCCAGGGTGTGCAGGCCCGTGCACTTCCTACCCCGTTTCTTGGTCAAGAGCCTCAGGCTACAGTTACACCCCCAGCACCTGGTCTTGGTCTGCACGAAGCTAGAAACCCCGAATCTGCCAGAGAGGTCCCTGCAGGGTTGGGGGTGACCGCTGGCGCACCTGTCTGCCTCTGTCTGTGGTTAGCTCTTCACACTTGTGATGACAGAGCAGCACTGACTCATGGCAGTCAACACCTGAACGCAGCACTGACACTGTAAGTACAAGTGCAAGGGCAGATGGCGATCAAAGCCATTATGAGAGCACATAAATCTCAACTGCATTTTAATAATGTAATGTCTGTTTATTTTTATGCTAACACATAAGCACGGCCAACAGAAAAAGTCAACCGTGGGGCTCCCACAGAAACACAGCATGCCTCTGCACCGTTGCTGGTGAACCGCTTTTCAGAAGTGACCACTTTCAACACGTTAGCCCTTTCTTGTAATATTTATCTCGATATTTTTAAGTCAGATATTTGAATGTTGTTTCTTGCGGTATTGTTATGAGTCCTGGTTCCATTCTTTACCTGAAAACCCAGCGGATGCTTTCACTGTGGAAATTCCTGCCCTTCAATTTGTCTTGTATTAGTCCTTTCATGCATAATTTGTTTGCTATTTTTGAACTTCTATTAGTTGAATGTTGCAGCTTCTGAAAGAGCCTTTTATTAGTCACTTGGGGCTCCCGTGACTAATTACCACAGACTGGGAGGCCTGAGCAGCAGACGCTCACCTCTCACAGTTCCGGGCGCTCCAAGTCTGAGCCTGGGGTCCCACGCGCGGACTGGTGAGAACCCTCTCTGGTTTGCAGACAGCCGTCTTTTCACGGTGTCTTCGTGCGGCAGAGAACCAGAGGGAGCGCCCACTTCCACCCCATTATCAGGGCACTGACCCACTGCAAGGGCCATCACACCGCAGCCCACGTGCTGGCATTAGGGTCCCATGAGAATTTTGAGGGGACACAAACATTTACGTCAACACAAGTATCTCAACGCCATGCTTGTTTTTACTAATTTTCTAAGTCCCTGTTCTTTTCTCTGCTTTCTGGAAAATTTCTTCAATTTTCACTGCAACACGTCTTTATTACTCTTATCTCTGCTGTCTTCTTGGTTGCAAGTCTCAGATGTCTTCTCTGAGTTACTCCCTTTTTATAGCATCATTTCTTCCCTTCTGAATACAATGAATTCTCTTATCTCTCTGAAGATAGTAATTATAATTTTATTTTGTTTGTTTTGAAGTTCCTTCTGACCTGAGGGTTCTGGAAAAATGCCGGCAACACTGGCAGAGTCTTTGAGTGTCTCCAAATCCAACATATGGGCAGACGGCTGACCTGACAGCGACACCGAGGTCGGTGGGCAGCATTTCCAATAAAAGCAAGCAACGAGTTGTCACGCAAGCCTCAGAGACAAGCAGGGGTCAGAGCCGCCAGCAGCCAGAGCCCGAGCGCCCCGCGTCTGGTGAGCACAGCTTCCCTTCTGCCTTTCGCAGCCCTGTGTTCTCCATATTTATTATTTTTCTTTCTCTGTGCATATTGTTCTCAGTCTTTCATTTCATCTTAATCTTTTGGGTGTCCCATTTCCGTTGGGAAACTTCTGTTATTTAAAAATAAAGCTGCTTAAAAACTATATGTGTAGCTTGTAGAATGACGGTGTAAACAGAGAGCGACAAGGAGCCAGATCATTAGGTAAACTGCACCAAATGTCTCTTTCCCCTGTTGGAAGAGCGATCCTCCAGCTTCCCGCCCAGGTGTTGAGAGCCTGACAACGAGCATCCTTGGGAGGAGATGAGGAGAGGTCCATAGATCCTGCTTCTTCCCTGTTTCCTCCACGGCATCCCTGACCTTGTGTGTCCTGGGGCTCCAAGCCCAGAAGCTGTCTGGCTTCCCCAGAGTGGCCTTGGGCTCCTGTGAGGAGGGCAGAAGGTCGTTTTCTGCACTGGCCCCGTGGGGTTGGGGCCCTGCAGGGCTCTGAAGATCATAGGCCAGCGACACAGACACTCAGCAAGTGTGTCCTCCCGACTTCACAGGTACTCGGTGCCTCGACTGCTGAGCCCTCTGAGACCCTGAATGCCTCTTTCTTCCCAGTCCATGGTCACTTGTCTCTAACCCTCCTCAGATGCCACTGTCCCCACAAGCTGAAACTTTTGTTAACACTCTCTTATCTGTTGTCACCTCTGATGTGTTTTGCCTTAGGGTTATGAGCTTTTATCAAATCTGGTTTTCTTGGGTTCAGAAGCCTCAGAGGCTAAAACACATGCCTCATCTTTCGGATGAAACATGTCTCTGCCTCTAGTTGATGTTTTAAGTGCATGCATTAGTTCCTCTTATGTAAGTATGGTGTTTATTTTCTCTGTCAACAGTCTAAAAAGAGGCAATGTCAAAACTCAGAGTAACTAAAGCATGACTCTATGCGGGTCACACTCCGAGAGAGGCTCTCCTGGGCCTTGACCTTTCCTCCTGCCCCAGCATGCTTGTGCCCATGCCCACATTTTCCACTTCAGTGGTGGCCGTGGGCCTCAGCTTAATTCTAGAAATGCACCTGTTTCATTTAGTTGATAGTGTCCCTAATGCACCAGGAACATAAAAATAATAAGCAAAGGTAAGGGGGGCGGGGAGTCTTGGGCTTTGCAGACGTCCATGCCATTCTGTATTAGTCACTGTGAGAAATGAATAATAGCAAATAGGCTATTTGTCAAAAACAACCAAATTTAATGCCATGTGTACACACACACTAACCGGCTTGATGTAAAGTGTCTATGCCCTGGTAACTGGTAGGTCAAACGACTGTGAGGAGATGGTGAAGTCCACACCGCCTCTGGACGGGAGGCTCCAGATGTCTCTGCAGGGGACACTCTGCTACGAGAGCACCCCAGATTCTACTTCCTGAGGGTGCGCAGTGAAATCTCATCAGCTGCGTCTTCAACAAGACCTACGTGGGGGACCCGACTCCACTCTCAGACCGCCCCTTTCTCTCCTGGTCACCCGCCTCTGCCTCAGTTTCCCAAACTGCTCCGGAAAGGGCCCCAGCATGAAGAAGTCAAGCAGATCATCTAATGTAATGAAGCTAGGAAGGGGCGAGGAGGGGATTTGAACCCACGTCTACACAATGACAAAACCTGCATTCCTTCTGCACCGTGACCGCATGTTATTTTGTATTTAATTTGTGTTAATTTTTAAGTCAAACCTGATCCCAGATAGTCAACCCAGCTGGTGACTCTTTGAAAACCGGTGACTTTCCTACAAACAACAGCAGAGGTCCGAAATCACAGGGAATGGGGCCGCCTTTGAGACCCAGGACGAGGCCCTGCCAACAGCATCCCCCAGGACGGTCCCACCAGCCGTGCTGCAGAGAACAGCCCGGTCCTCCTCCCGTGGCGACTGCGAACACGACATCCTCGGAGCGCCGCAGAGCCGAGGCTGTCCGGAGTCGTGCTCTCACACTAGCTCCCACGCGCTTACGTTTGCCCAACTGCGTACTGCCAAGCCCTGTTCATCGCGGAATTCATGGTCCCGGCTGCTCCGTCCTGATTCGGAGACGCTGCAAGTCATTCTCCCGGCTCGGGGGGTCACGTAAGGGCTGGAACCACCCGGTTTGGAGCAGCGCCCCAGACTCCGCACGGGCAGCAGCCAGAGCCTCTGGAAACCGGCACCGCCCCGGACCCTGAGCCCAGCAAGCGCGCGGAACCGCACCTCGGCTGCCCGATTCTCTCCGCACGGAGCCGCCCCAGACTCCGCACGGGCAGCAGCCAGAGCCTCTGGAAACCGGCACCGCCCCGGACCCTGAGCCCTTGCAAGCGTGCGGAACCCGCACCTCGGCCGCCCGATTCTCTGGGCGCGGAGCCTGCGGGACGGAAAAGCTCTTCCCTCCAGAAACGCCGTAGGATTTAGTGACAGGGACAGAAAACGCAGAGGGGTTTCTGGCAAAATAATAATAACAATAACGATGATGACCACCAGGGCTGTGACCGCTGCCCGCCCATCCTGTAGCCACCTGCCTTCTCCCTTGCTAAGAGCTCCTTACACTGCCGGGCACAGCAATCTGCTCCGCTAAAAACCCTGCTCACCAGCCCCCCTTGCATCCACGACGGCTACTCCATCAGTCTCAGGTCGGCGGGACCTCAAATGGAAGGGTTTGGGGGGGAAAACCAGAAAGGCTTCTTGAAAGACGACAGGAAGCTAAATAAAGCCCATTTGCCACCCCTCCTTCTCCCTTCCTCCTGGCTGGAGGCAGACGCAATGGCCAGCGTTAGCAGCCATCTTGTGACCTTGAGGACGGCATGGGCAGTAAGCCTGGCGAACGGAGCTGCCGAAAACAGCGGGGGTCCCGGCCGGCAGCCGGTGACTGCCCTCTTCTGGCTCTCCTCCGTGAGGGGCGAATCCTCGTGCCTAAGCCGCTGTGGGTCTGCGTCTTCTGCCAGGACAGGGGGAACCCGGGCCGGAGGGACACTTCCTAGGGGAAGCGGGTATTTCCACAGCAATGCGTCCAAATCACGCGGTGAGAACCGATCAGTATCAGGAAGAGGGAAGTGTGAGTCTTGTGGACGCCACACTCAAAGTTCTCCCAGAACCGAGTTCAGATCCTCCACGGGCTGCAGAGACTGGAGCCAGTGGCCCTGGTGCGGAGCATGGGGCGTGTGATGGCGTGCGGGGGGGTGATGGCGTGCGGTGGGGGGATGGTGCGCAGCGGGGGTGGTGCACAGATGGCGGACAGAGGCAGGTGGCGGCGCAGAGAGGGCAGCAGGAGCGGGTGGAGGGAAGAGGTGCCCACGTGGATGTCTTTCCAGCTGTCCAGGAGCATTGTCCCAGTAATAATAATATACGTGGGTTGAACCATATGACATTGCTGATACTTGACCACTTTTGATGCCCAAAATACGAATTTCATAATATTCAACGCTATGTTTTTGACATTACTTGAGCATTTTTCCTATTAGTTTGTTCCTGTTTTCATATTCATATTGTATATATTAATTGCTAAATATCTATTTTTCAAATTACTATCAATTCGTATTTTTATTTTCTAAATTTATGTTAACATTTATCTTTAAGATAACGTACTCCTTTGTATATCTCACCATCTTATGAATTTTCTATTTCTAAACTGCTTATTCTGTGACTCTGACACACCTTTGTCTTGTCACTTCCCCGTGTTTGCTGTGTCTGACGATCCCGGCGTGGAACAGACGAGCAGCGGTGCAGAAGGCCAGTGGCGGGGGCGCCCGGAGCCTCTTCCCTCTGCCCAGCCAGCAGCTCTCCCCACGTCCCAGCAATCATCACGGTCAGTCTGAAAGAAAATAAAATCCCAGCGTGCGAGATCGTAGGCACGTGCTTGGCAAGAGCACCTGTTGTCCCCACAGGGGAAAGCTCGCTGGACAACTGGGTCCCTACTGGACGGCTTGCACACTCAGGTCCCAAAGGGTGGACCTGAATGTCTTGACTCACCCGATGCTGGCCGCCGCGGAGATGCAGGACTGAGAGGGCACCAGCTCTCGGAGTCAGCTCTCACACACCAGGGCAGCTGCAGGCCCAGCATGGCCAGATCTCCTTGCCAAGCAAGCTGGTGACAGAGCTTTGCATGGAAACTTTACTGTTAGTGTTCTTTTAAAGGCTGCGAGGGCCAAGCAAAATGTGTCTGCAAGCCAGGTTTACCCCCAAAGGCACTGTCGGGCTCCATGAGAAATCCCAGCATTTGCTCTTTGGAGTGTCTCTTCTGCCTTGTGGAGTCCTTGCACAGGCTGAGCCTGGGAACGAGGCCCCAAGCCCTGGGCAGTGAGATCACAGGAATGTCACCTTTCTGCCTGGGAGGATTCCCCAGGCTTCCGCTCCCGTTCTGCAGAAAAGGCAACAGCAGCCAACACTGATCAAGTAGGAAGAAATGGAAGGGTTACAGAGAACTAATGTTGCACCTTTCCTCAGAGTAACGCACAGCACAGGGCAGCCAAGCAAACGCATGCTTTTGGCTTGTTGGGGACCAGACATCAGGCTGTTAACATACCCCCTCTTGTGAGGGGCTAACCCACATGCAAGCCCGTAAACACTCGTTTAGTTTTGCTTGTATCTCGTTCATAGGAGTTGGTGTAAGTTGCCCACTTCCTGTGTTTTTCCCTCGGATGAAGCGATTTGGGCAGAAGTCTACCAGCTTGGATCCGTGGAGACTGTGGAAGTGCAGCGTGCATAAGGAATTCCAGAAAGGATGCGTGTGTCTGTCCACCTCCAGCTCTGCCCACCACCCTTTCCTTCCCCTCGATCGCTGGGTGCGCTGCACAAATCCTGTCTTTAGAGTCCACCTGGGCCTCGGGCCACAGCTGAAGGCCTGTGGGCAACAGTGGAGAAGGGCAGAGGGAGATCTCATCTGCTCTTCTCGTAGGGCCGTCTGGGGGTCTGGGTTTGCAGACCGTGTGCTGAAGAGTGTGGCTGAAAGGACCCAAATTCTGAGACTGCATATTACATCTTCTTAGAATCTCACTTTTACTCAAAGATATTGGGGGAAAATTACCTTTTTTGGAACAAATACATCATTTATTTTTCAAAAAGGATTATAAAGAATCTCAATGATAACTTGGGGTTTGATAACTATTTTTATTTGAGTTTAGTTCGCCAACATAAGTGCACCCTTAGTTGCAACAATTCATCAGTCTGTATAACACCGAGTGTTGATCACATCACGTGCCCTCCTTAATGCCCATCACCCAGTTACCCCATCCCCCCACCACCTCCCCTCCAGGAACCCTCAGTTTGTTTCCTGTAGTTAAGAGTCTTTCATGGTTTGTCTCCCTCTCTGACTGCTGAAAGGAAAGTAATCCAAAGGGGGCAAATTACTGTGTTTGTATTTTTAAAGAGCTGTCACATTCTGAAGTAAGTGATGAATGCACACAGCCTTTACTGCGATACCTAAGATTTCCAGCAATCGTTGTGATGTTGCCCCATGCTTCACAGCACGTCCTCAGACCCTGGATTCCAGGTCACCTCGGGAGACGGCTGCCAGGCAGCATCTTTTCTGCAACCAACAGTCTCGCGTTATGCTCCACAAGGAGAAAACACGTTTTCTGGATCCCACACTTGCGTAAGAGAAAGTCCAGGGAAATCTTTCAGCTCCGAGCTTTGCTCCTGCTAGCCCACACGATGCGTTCCAGGAGTACTTGACTGTCCATGGGAGGCACGCTCCAGGGAATCTGTCAGAGTCACAGGAAGACCAGGTTTTTGGTTTTATTTATAGGAGGTCAGGCTCATGACAGCATGGCCTCTGCCTGAGGTCCTGCCTTTAACGTGTCTTCAGGCTTCGCTCCGATGTTGAACTCCCAGTGTTGCTCAAAACGCCAAATTAGATCTTTTCTTAACTTCTGTGATTTGGCAAGTCTTCTTACATTTCTCAATCCCTCACATATGAGCATGAGCTCAAACAGTGGGGACACGTGTACTGACAGCTTTTTACGGGAAGGCAGTAAATGAAGTTTGAACATACCTTCTTTCCTGACATAATAGAAATAAAAAAACAAGTAAGCAAGAAAATATAGTGAGCTCTGTGAGGGAGTGATGGTGGCCTCAGGTTAGCCCCAGCCCCAGAGGAGTCACCTCTCTGCCTGGATGTCCTCTCCTGCCTGTAATGTCTGGGATCACCGTTCTCACCTCTGTTCTAGGACAAGCCCTGTGCAATTTATGAGACTCCAAATCTTCTTTGGACTTACCGGGGTTTTGACGTTCCAGGCAGTGAGTAAGACGCCACTGAATACCTTATCCATGACTTACATTTCCTCTCTCTCTCTGTAAACTGAGGACCCTCATTTTCTATTTGTGTCCTGTCTCCATGATTAATTAAGATTACAATCTTATTGATCACAGCTCAAAATGATGTTTGCTACAATGTCTAGGGTATCGATGGAGCTAATAAATGCCCATTAGCCATCGATATCAAGACTGTGTTCACAGGGGCTGTACTCAGCTGTTGGAATCAGCAGGTGCCCAGCTCACTAGTCAACTGGTGACCTTGTGGAAGACTTAACCTCTTCTTCAGGTCAAGCTTGTTTTATCCAGTAGTCACCATAAGCACAGTTGTCCCTGGAACCACTTAAAGTTTCAAAAACAATGGCTCCAAAATGTGAAAAGAAACTACAAAATTGAAATGAATACATCTGTAATTATATGCCATTTTTCATGTTAACTACACAAGCTGCAACACAACTCGTGTGTTTTGTATGCAGTGGTGCTCACTGTATGATGCTGTTGCACTGGCATGCCTACTCTGAAGTGCCCTGAGCGCGTGGAGTCCTGGCGACTTCACAGCGGAGCTGCTCCGGGCTGGCCTTCCTCCCCACCTCTGCAGGTCTAAGTGAGCCTTGGCTGGCCCGCTGGGAAGCCAGCCCCTCGCCCGTTTCTGCAGTCCCCTGATCCCTGCTGTATGTATTTCCATCAGTTTGGCGACAAGTGAGTCACTGAGTGACAATATTCTCACTGTTCGAAGTCCAAAGCCCATGGGTGAATTCCGAAGGAAGCAGCATCTCAGCCTACTTTCTGTAATCCCAGTGTTCTCCCTCTGCTCCTGTTTGACAAATAGCAGTTTTCAAAACCTGGACAGGCATGCAGGCAGTGTGGTATAGTAGAAACAAAATGTTTAGCAGTTCAATCATGATAGAAGTTTCTCTCTTCATTCCCTTAAGGGGAAAACCATGAAATCATAAAATAGAATTATCAACTAAGGCACATTAGGAATTCATTTGACAAATTACACTCTAGACCAATAAATTTCAGTAAATTTTGTCCAAAAAAGCCATTATTTTAAAACTGAAACAGTGTTTCCCAGCGGATAGCAGGAATTGTACTGGAGGAAGGAATCGTATGATTCAGGCCTCACTCTGCAAACTCCTGTCCTCAGCTCCTACAGGACGAAACTGGAATGGTTTGTACCAAATCCCTGAGAGCCTGGCAGGCTAGGAGCTCAGTACACTGCGCTTAAATGATTAAGTCAGTAAAAAATAAAGGGTCATAAATGAACAGGCTTTGATGTCTGAATATGAAGGTTAAAAATGTTGACATCCCAAAAGCTAAAAGAGCAAGAAGTCCCCAGCATGTCTATGTGTCTCAGCCCTGGCAAATACGTTCGTCTTCCTTGATCTTTGGTTCTCTAACATGTGGCAAGGTAGCATCCGTCACAAGGGGGTGGTCACGAGAATTCGACAACACAACCTGAAACAGGCGCCTGGTGGAGGTGAAAATACTTTCAGCTGTCTCTACTCCCCCACTCCCATTATTATATTCAACTTCTTTTAATATATCCAATAATTTGTTTAGGAGAATCTAAAATGGCAAATTTTCTAAAACTTTGGATTATTTTATAGGAAAATAAATACAGGAGGCAAACACTAGGGAAAAGATGCCAAAATGCCTGATGTCACAACCTTATATATTACAACCTCGAAAATATGAATTACATAAATTGTGCAATGTTGAAAATATCTTTAGAATTATTGGTAGTATTTGTCAGAAAGTCCTCATTTTTATTGTGGTAAAAATATATTACATAACAAGCATTTTAACCATTTGTCCATGTACCGTTCACTGGCATTGGTATGTCCACGTTCTTGTGCAAACATCCCCACCACCCAGCCCCAGAACTTTCCCATGTTCTCAAATTGAAACCGTGCACATGAAACCCCAACTCCCCGCTCTTCCTCCTCCTAGCCCCCGTTCTCTTCTGCAGCCACCATTTTCCTTTCTGTCTCTACAGATTTGACTACTGTGGGTACCTCATTTAAATGGGATTGTGCACCTTGCCCTCCTGGGGGTGGCTTACTTCACGGAGCATAACGTCCTCAAGGTCCATCCGTGTTGTAGCAGGTGTCAGAGTTTCCTTCCTTTCAAAGTCTGCTATTACCCCATTGTAATTACATATCACACTGTGCTTATCCATTTACATTGATGAACATTTGTATTATTTTCACATTTTAGCTATTGTGAATAATGCTGCCATGAAAATTGTGTTCAAATATCCGTTTGAGCCTCTGCTTTCAGTTTTTTTTGGTGTATACCCAGCAGTAGAATTACTGGATCGTAGGATAATTCTGTATCTGACTTTTTGAGGAAACTCCACGCTGTTTTCCATTTTACATCCCCAACGATAGCATGAGGGCCCTGATCTCTCCACATCTTTGTCAACTATTGTTATTTCCTGTTGTTTAGTAAGAGCCGTCCTAATGGGTGTGGAGGGGTATCTCATTGTGGCTTTGATTTGAATTTCCCTAACAGTTAATAATGTTGAGAACCTTTTCATGTGTTTATTGGCTATCTGTATAGCTTCTTTGGAGAAACATTTACTCAAGTCTTTGCCCATTTTTTAATTGGCTTGTTTGGTTTTATTATTGTTGTCGAGCTGTAAGAATTCTTTCTATATTCCAGATACTAATCTCTTATCAGGTATATGATTTGCAAACATTTTCTCTCATTGTGAGGGTTGTCTTTTCACTCTGTCGATAGTGTCCTTTGATGCACAAAAGTTTTTAATTTTAATGAAGTTCAATTTATCTATTTTCCTTCTTCCACCTCTGCTTTTGGTATAATATCCAAGAAAGCACTGAAAATACTATATCATGAAACTACCCCCTCTGTTTTATTCTAAGAGTTTTATAGTTACTACATTTAGGTCTTTCTGAGTTAATTTTTGATTAAATTGATTTTGATTAAATTTGATGGATTTCTGATCCATTTTGAGTTAATGTTTGTATATATGGTGTGAGGTAAGGATCCAACTTCATTCTTTTGCATGTGAATATCCAGTTTTCCCAACACAATTTGTTGAAAAGATTATT
>NC_048221.1:144556999-144559491 GCF_002007445.2 Ailuropoda melanoleuca
AATAGCTAAATCGTGGAAGGAGCCGAGATGCCCTTCAACAGATGACTGGATTAAGATGTGGTCCATGGGGCACCTCGGTGGCACAGTGGTTAAGCCNATTAAGATGTGGTCCATGGGGCACCTCGGTGGCACAGTGGTTAAGCCTCTGCCTTCGGCTCAGGGCGTGATCCCGGCATTCCGGGATCGAGCCCCACATCAGGCTCCTCCGCTGGGAGCCTGCTTCTTCCTCTCCCACTCCCCCTGCTTGTGTTCCCTCTCTCGCTGCCTGTCTCTCTCTGTCTAATAAATAAAACAAATAAATCTTTAAAAAAAAAAAAAGAAGAAGATGTGGTCCATATATACAATGAAATATTACTCCGCCATCAGAAAGAATGATTACACAACATTTGCAGCAACATGGACGGGACTGGAGGAGATAATGTTAAGTGAAATAAGCAGAGAAAGACANGTGACAGAAGAACTCAAAAGAAGTAAAGGTCATGTTGAACTACAGTGATCAAAGAAACCTGTGCAAACCTGTACATAAAATGACATTAAGTGGGGAGAAGAAAGAGGGGGTAAACAGAAGGGGGAATGAACCATGAGAGACTATGGACTCTGGGAAACAAACTGAGGGCTTCAGAGGGGTGGGGGATGGGGGAATGGGATAGGCCGGGGATGGGTAGTAAGGAGGGCACGTATTGCACGGAGCACTGGGTGTTACACGCAAACAATGAACCATGGGACACGACATCAAAAACTAGGGATGTACTGTATGGTGACTGACATAACATAATAAAAAAATTTAAAAATTTAAAAAAATAAAGAAATCTGTTTACAAAAACAGACTCAGATATCAAAAATATGCTTCAATCACGAAATATAGAATGTGAAATATAGTGACATAAGTTACGGATGGAACTGCACCCTTCAAATCCATGGTTGACGCCCTAACCCCCAACATAACTGTAATTGGAGGGGGCCTTGTGGGCATTCATGAAGGTCAAACGAGGCCACAGAGTATGGTCCTACTCTCAGAGGACTGGTGTCCTTACAAGAACAAGAGGAGCCCAAGGAAGCCCTCACAGACGGAAGACCCAGGAGGACACAGCGACGCGGCAGCTGATTGGCCTGCCAAGACAACACAGCTCACCAGAAACCAGCCCCACCCACGCGCTGATCTCAGCCTTCCAGCCTCCGGGACCAAAAGAACATGCACGTCTGTGTGCAGGCCACCAAATCCATGGTGAGGGCTGCCAGACAGACCAGTGCAATGTGCCATAAAGTGACTTCTATTTTTAAACATAGATTTTAAGAACAGGATGTTGTCAAATTGAATGTGACAGCTAGGGAACATAGGCTAAAATGATTTTAACACAAATAGTCAGTAGTATAATTATACAGTCAATAAATACCACATAAATACTGGTCAGTAATGTTTTATTATTACTTTTAAGAAGTGGAAATAAAGCAAGCATGCAATTAACAAATTATGTGGCAAATAAGGACAGGAGTCTGAACAATAAAACAAAAACAAAGAATTAGAAGACAGAAAAATAATGAATTGTATAATTCAACTGTTAATGCTTTAAAAACAAGCAATAAAATAATTATTTTCTGAGAGTATTCAAGAAAAAAAAGAAAATGCAAAATCACAACATTAGAAACATAGTTATGAAGAAGAATTTTCCATCCTAGAAACATAAACCCTATATATTATGTATTTACTAATCTCACACCAGGTATGTTAATATAATTATACTTTCTGACCAGGTAGTATTTATATAAAAAATGCAAGGATAGTTTAATATTATTATATGCAATATCAAAATTCATCACATTCCTTGTTCGAAGAAAAATATTATTTACAGATATCATAAATCCACCTTATAATAAAATCCAGCATCTATTTATGGGGAAAAAACCTTCTGCTTATACAAAAATTGGATTTAAAACAAATCAGTTGCAAACCATCATCAAAACCTTAATGCCAGGGGCGCCTGGGTGGCATAGCAGTTAAGCATCTGCCTTCAGCTCAGGGCGTGATCCCGGTGTTATGGGATCGAGCCCCACGCCGGGCTCCTCTGCTGTGAGCCTGCTTCTTCCTCTCCCACTCCCCCTGCTTGNCCACTCCCCCTGCTTGTGTTCCCTCTCTTGCTGGCTGTCTCTCTCTCTGTCAAATAAATAAATAAAATCTTTAAAAAAAAAAACCTTAATGCCAGACTAATACAAGAAATTCATTCTTGGGGGGAGGTTAAGATGGCGGAGGAGTAGGGGACCCCTTTTTCAGCCGGTCCCCTGAGTTGAGCTGGATAGGTACCAGACCAGCAGGAACATCCACGGAATCAGCCTGAGACGCAGGAAGATACATCTGGATCTCTACAAATGAACATCTCCAGCGCTGAGTATCGAGGTACGAAGCGGGGAGCCGTGAAACCGCGCACAGATATCGGAAGCTAAACAGAAGGGGGAGGGAGCCGCCGTGTCAGGGCGCCGGGAAGCGGTAGCCACCT
>NC_048221.1:144561165-144564368 GCF_002007445.2 Ailuropoda melanoleuca
AAGATTTTATTTATTTATTTGACAGAGAGAGACAGCAGCAAGAGAGGGAACACAAGCAGGGGGTAGCTGGGGAGGGAGAAGCTCCCACTGAGCAGGGAGCCTGACAGCCTGACAGCCTGACGCGGGGCTCGATCCGAGGAGCTCGATCCCAGGACGCTGGGATCGTGACCTGAGCCGAAGGCAGACGCTCAACCGACTGAGTCCCCCAGGCGCCGCTAAGAAAGTGCTTGTTTCTCATCTCACAGTTGTTTGCTCTAGTGCCTGGTGAACGTGACGCTCGCAATGGATGGTTCGTGAAAGTAGCATCAGGGACAGGGTTTAGGCCACTTGTGTAAATCCGTACAGTAGGGAGCCGTGTTTCAAATTTCACTGCATCTGCTATGACATTATCTCTTCTCAGCAATCACTCGTTTATATTTATACTGGAGATATTATGTAAAAAGATAACGTGCATTGTTTCAGAAAGAGGTAGAAATGAGGCTGCTTCATGAAGTGTTTGTCGCACCAACACTAAGCCCATGAAGGTGCTCACTGTCGATGACGGTGACCTGCTGGCCCAGGAGCCAGGGAGCTGCTCTGTACCTGGGGATCACTAAGGCTCACCTCTTTGGGCCCCAGATGTCACCTCTAAACTGTTGGAGACAGTCTGGCTGAAATCTCAAATTTTGGATGGTCCCTAAAATTCATTACAGCTCAAAATTTCTATGATTCTAATTATATTATTCTTTAAGATTCTTGGGAATATTGTCATTTGAAATATGATATTGGTAATGTCCCAAGCCAACAAGTACTCATGAAAGAGCCTTTCCATGTGGACCATATGGATTTAAAATCTCTTTCAAGTGCAGTATTTAGATTTTGGAACAAATACAGCGTTCTTTTTTGGAACAACTAAAGCACTTTTATTATATGTGCTTTGAGCATTTGTAGGCAAAAAATATATGTGCTTTAAAAAATGAAATGTCTTCAGGCCTATTGAAGCTTTGTAGCTGTATCAAGGGTAAATTCAAAGACATCAGTTGAGTCGTGAAATGACAGACAGCTAACATCGTCAAAGGCAGGAAGAGCCACATCACAGTTCAACAAGACGTGTGTCAGTTTCTCAGCCTCAGCACTATTGACATTTTGGACTGGAGAGTTCTTCACTGCGGGGGCCATCCTGTGCATTGTAGGATGTCAGCAGCATCCCTGGCCTCCACCTGCTAGATGCCAGCAGCCTCCCCCGAGGTGTGACAACTGCATTGTCAGTGCCAAACTCACCCGTGGGTAGGAACCCTAGAGTACATGGAATGTCCACAGCACACATGGCATTGGAAAGAAGGCCCTCACTTACCCTCCCGTGAACCCACAAAAGTGAGCATAATACACCCCTGCAGGAACGGTAAAAAGACCATCCACTGTTGCAGATGGTTAGCCAACTACTCCAGTACCTGTCTCCCAGGGAACTGAACTACACCCACGTGAATAAATCAACCGCGGCAGCCTATAGCTAAGATTTTAATAAATGTCCAGAGATGTTAATATATTTGCCAAATGTCACACATTACGGTTGTTTGCATAATCTGTGGAAATTCACATGATCTTTCTGGATTATCAAATAAACCCAAATTTTAGACTTCTAAAATTGGAACAACTGAAGCACTTTGTTGAGACGCCCAAAATTTTAGTGAAATGTAGCAAAAGTCTTTCTCATATCCGTTGGAAATTAAAAATGTCACTGTTCCTACACACTAAAATCTCTACGCACTAAAATATTTAAAGGGTTTAAGCTCAGGCACATAAACTGAGATCTGGCGAGTAAGCGCGCCTCAGCCGTGCGGAACACACGCCGAGTTTGCGCAGAGTCTCCTTACCTCCCCCAGCCGCGCGCCCCGAGCTGAGGGGCCTGTGGAGACACGGTGAGCAGCAGCGAGACGGGGGCTTTCGGGGGACCCGAATGCAGCTACAGCACCCTCCGCCGGCCCCACGAACCTCCCTTCTCCCCGGCAGCCTTGAAGAGAAGCCGACCGCGCGCCACACCCCAGGCGGACGCGGGCTTCCCACGTGAGCCTGGCCCGGGCGCCATCTCTTCTGCCTGGATAACGGGGGAAGCCGGAGGGAAAAAGTGCGCCCAGGAGCGGCTTCCCCTTCACAAGAGAAGAAACTTGGAAGCTCTTAGGAAACCTCCCCCCAAATTAGGAACGCAGGTGCAGTACTATCCAGAAACTGCTGCCCGCCCATCATTCTAGAATATGGACGGCTCTCATGGCCGCCGGGTGCTGCCGGCTCCCTCGTCCACGCGGGCTCTCCTGGGCTAGAGGAAGCAGCCCTCTCAAGCAAAACTGCGTTTTCAGGAAATTGGCTGTTAAAGCCGTGAGGGTAGGACCGAGTCCGCCACAGTAGGTTGACCCCAGGGAGGTACGACTGTCACAGAAAAGCTCTGACAAAGGGCAGAGAAGACTCCTGGTACCAGTGCATGCTGGGAACAATCATCCATAAACCCGCTCTGAGGTGTGAAGGGAGAGCTGCGCTCTGCTCTGGAGTGTGAAGTGGATATTTGTGGAGAGCTTTATAAAGACCTCTAGTGATACAAAGAGAGCTCGCAGGAATATAGAAGCACAATAGGAAAAATTCATATAAGACAAGTTTCCTGAGCTGAAAAGCAGCGAATGCAGTCATTCCAGACCAAAAAAAAAAAAAAAAAAATCAACCAATAGTGACAACAGTTACAGTTGTGTGGACAACAGAATAAAAAAAGAACCTAAGTTTTATTAGCAATAAGATGAGAGGGAATTTGCCTACTCAGCAAGCAAAATATAATTTTCCTCTTCAACCTTAAATGTCAAAATATAATGGAATAAGGCCTACCAGTGTTTGAAAGAGAACACATGACTACATGATGTTTTGATCATCAAGGTATGTTTGAGCTAATAAACAGAAATAGCTGAGTTCAGAAAAATCCCACTCATGAAGCCTTCCTCAAAAATCTCCTCAGAGAGTAATTCCAATCCAGCATGACAGGAATCCAAGTGAGGACTTCAAGAATGGAAAAATATGAGTAAGCATTGAAACCAATTAAACATAGATGTGTCTAAAGAAATCTGAGCTACCCTATGACCCAGCCATTGCACTACTGGGTATTTACCCCAAAGATACAGATGTAGTGAAGAGAAGGGCCATATGCACCCCAATGTTCATAGCAGCATTGTCCACAATAGCTAAAT
>NC_048221.1:144565159-144566625 GCF_002007445.2 Ailuropoda melanoleuca
GAGGGCACATATTGCATGGTGCACTGGGTGTTATATGCAAATAATGAATCATGGAGGATTGCATCAAAAACTAGGGATGTACTGTATGGTGACTGACATAATAAAAAAATTTAAAAATTTAAAAAAATAAAGAAAACTGTTTACAAAAACAGACTCAGATATCAAAAATATGCTTCAATCACGAAATATAGAATGTAAAATATAGTGACATAAGTTATGGATGGAACTGCACCCTTCAAATCCATGGTTGATGCCCTAACCCCCAACATAACTGTAATTGGAGGGGGCCTTGTGGGCATTCATGAAGGTCAAACGAGGCCACAGAGTATGGTCCTACTCTCAGAGGACTGGTGTCCTTACAAGAACAAGAGGAGCCCAAGGAAGCCCTCACAGACGGAAGACCCAGGAGGACACAGCGACGCGGCAGCTGATTGGCCTGCCAAGACAACACAGCTCACCAGAAACCAGCCCCACCCACGCGCTGATCTCAGCCTTCCAGCCTCCGGGACCAAAAGAACATGCACGTCTGTGTGCAGGCCACCAAATCCATGGTGAGGGCTGCCAGACAGACCAGTGCAATGTGCCATAAAGTGACTTCTATTTTTAAACATAGATTTTAAGAACAGGATGTTGTCAAATTGAATGTGACAGCTAGGGAACATAGGCTAAAATGATTTTAACACAAATAGTCAGTAGTATAATTATACAGTCAATAAATAGCACATAAATACTGGTCAGTAATGTTTTATTATTACTTTTAAGAAGTGGAAATAAAGCAAGCATGCAATTAACAAATTATGTGGCAAATAAGGACAGGAGTCTGAACAATAAAACAAAAACAAAGAATTAGAAGACAGAAAAATAATGAATTGTATAATTCAACTGTTAATGCTTTAAAAACAAGCAATAAAATAATTATTTTCTGAGAGTATTCAAGAAAAAAAAGAAAATGCAAAATCACAACATTAGAAACATAGTTATGAAGAAGAATTTTCCATCCTAGAAACATAAACCCTATATATTATGTATTTACTAATCTCACACCAGGTATGTTAATATAATTATACTTTCTGACCAGGTAGTATTTATATAAAAAATGCAAGGATAGTTTAAAATTATTATATGCAATATCAAAATTCATCACATTCCTTGTTCGAAGAAAAATATTATTTACAGATATCATAAATCCACCTTATAATAAAATCCAGCATCTATTTATGGGGAAAAAACCTTCTGCTTATACAAAAATTGGATTTAAAACAAATCAGTTGCAAACCATCATCAAAACCTTAATGCCAGGGGCGCCTGGGTGGCATAGCAGTTAAGCATCTGCCTTCAGCTCAGGGCGTGATCCCGGTGTTATGGGATCGAGCCCCACGCCGGGCTCCTCTGCTGTGAGCCTGCTTCTTCCTCTCCCACTCCCCCTGCTTGTGTTACCTCTCTTGCTGGCTGTCTCTCTCTCTGTC